>NW_017619392.1:0-47500 GCF_001879475.1 Ipomoea nil
GAGATCTCTTTAGTGGTGAGCTGAAGCAGATCAGTGGTACAAAGCAATTTTTGGGTCTAAAATATACTGTCTTCTCCATAACCCACAGCAATTTGGGTTCCCTCCTTGATGATGTCTAAAGCAGCATCGATCCCTTTCCAAGAGTTCGAACTCATGGCAACAGGTTTAATGCAATTAATATCTTTGGAGTTGCCAGGATGAGAACTGAATGGATTGTATTGAATAAACTTAAATTACAATTGTACAGACAGGGGGAATATATACAAGAGGAATCATAGGGAGACTAGAATAGGGAGTCATACTATGATTAAAAAATACAAGAATCCTAATACTAGTCCTAATACTCCCCCTCAAGCACATGGTATACTTGTAACTTGTAGCTTGTCTCTAAGAAAAGAGAACCTAGGAGCAGGCAATGCGTTGGTGAATATATTTGCAAGTTGATCTTTTGTTGAGATGAAATTTACTTGAATCTCTCCAGTAGCAACTTTATCTCGTACAAAGTGATAGTCTATCTCTACATCTTTGGTGCGGGCGTAGAAGATGGGATTGGCACACATATATGTAGCTTCAAGATTATCGCACCATAACTTGGGAATCGAAATCCCTATTACACGGATTTCATGCAGAAGAGACATGACCCAAATTACTTCAGCACAAACATCTGCTAGAGCTTTATATTCAACCTCAGTAGAAGATCTAGCAACGTTCTTTTGTTTCTTGCAGACCCATGATACAAGATTAGATCCAAGAAAAACAACAAAGCCATTTGTGGATTTTCTATACCCCGGACAGCCAGCCCAGTCAGAATCAGAAAAGGCATGAATTTCTCTTGAAGACGAATTCTTGACTCGTAGGCCGAAATTAACAGTTCCTTTAACATACCGTAATACTCTCTTTAGTTGCTCCCAGTGAGTAACTGTAGGCGCATGCATGTGTTGACATAACTGATTGACTGCAAGTGACATATTCGGACGAGTGATAGTTAGATACATACTGTAGTGCACCTGCTAAACTCCTGTATTGTGTAGGATCATCATGTGGAGTTGCGTCGATGGAAATAGATTTAGACGTGGGAATGGGGTTGGACAAGGACTTGCAGTCTGCCATTCCAGCACGTTTTAAAAGATCATGCATGTATCTCTTTTGGGAAAGTAAAAACCCATCATTGTATTTAATTGCCTCAATTCCAAGAAAAAAACCTGGTTCACCAAGATCCCTGATTTTAAATGTAGCAGAGAATTTCAAAACTAGTTGAAGAACTAGATTCGTGTCACTTCCCATCATAAGAATATCATCCACATAAACAAGTAGATATACACACTCAGATCCCTACGAGTAGTAAAAAAGAGACACATCCGTTTTGGATGCCTGAAAACCAATAGATAGTAAAAAGGTGTGCAAACGATTAAACCAAGCTCGAGGAGCTTGTTTTAATCCATAAAGACACCTTTTTAGCAGGCATACATGATTTGGATAGGAAGCATCAATATATCCAGGCGGTTGCTTCATATACACAGTTTCAGAGAGATTACCGTTCAAGAAAGCATTATGAACATCCAATTGCTTAATAGTCCACCTAGATGATAAAGCAAGAGAAAGTAGTAACCTGACTGTGGTTGGTTTAACCACTGGACTAAAAGTATCGAAGAAGTCCTGACCTGGCACTTGATTAAACCCTTTTGCTACAAGTCCCGCCTTATACCTCTCAATGGAACCATCAGCTTTTCGTTTCATACGAAAAACCATTTTACACCCAATAATGTTCATGCCTGGCTGGGATGGCACAAGTTGCCAATTCTAATTTTGTAGTAGGGCATTAAATTCTTGGTCCATAGCATCTCACCATTCTGAGAGTTTAACAGCCTGAGTGTAACAAATGGGATCCGAAGGACAAACCTAAGCCGTCAAGATAGAAGGTGGAGCTTGAGACTGACTCTGAGTGTGTATCTCATGGGTCCAGACTGTGGATTTGATCGTTTTCCCGTGAGGACGCCCACGTGGGCGATTGACGGGCTAGACCGCCTCGACAGGCAGCTCTCGGTCCAGCGAGGCAGATGGACCGGCGACGGCAGTAGGAGGTGGTGTAGACGAGTCCGAATCACTGTCAGCGGGACTGGGTGGGGCGGCGACAGGACCAAGTGGCGGTGAACTCGCAGTGGGATGAAAAACCGACTCTACATATGGGTAAGTCTGCACAGGTGGATATGGCTGCACAGTATTTTTAGTAGCAAAAGGATAAACTGTTTCATCAAACCTTACATGCCTACACACATAAATCTTGTTAGTCTGTAAGTCCATGCATCTATACCCCCGAAACGACTTAGGATAACCTAGGAAAACACATGGAGAGGACCGGAACGAGAATTTTTGACGATTATATGGCCTGAGATATGGATAACACAAACACCAAAAGACACGAAGAAAAGAATAGAAGGGATTGGAATTATGCACTTTAAAGTGAGGACTGAGATTATTTAATACAACAGAAGGCATTTTGTTGATTAAATAAACTGCAATTTCAAATGCAAAATCCCAAAATTTATATGGAATAGAGGCACGAGCCAGAAGGGCCAGACCTGTTTCAACTATGTGTCTGTGTTTCCGTTCGACACCACCATTTTGTTCAAGAGTGTAGGCACAGGATTGTCTATGAAATATACCTAGCTGAGTAAAGGAATGATGCAATTTTTTATATTCGGCTCCTAGATCAGATTGAACGGATTTAATTTTTGTGTTAAAAAATCGATCAACCATAGTACGAAACTTATCAGAGATATCATATAGATCAGATTTTAATTTCATGGGAAAATACCAACTATAGCGAGTATAATCATTCACAAAAATAACGAAATAACGATAGCCATCAGTTGACAAAAGGGGAGCTAGTCCCCAAATATCTGTGTATATTAAATCAAGGACACTAGAACTGGAGGACTCAACACGTGCCAATGGAAATCGAGATGATTTACCCATTTGACACGCATTACATAAACTAGAATTACATCGAATAGAATTATTTGACCCACTAACCAGACACGACTGGAGAATACGAAGTAAAACACGATGATGTGGATGTCCTAAGCGATCATGCCACATCGACGAAGAAGTACGAGCTGTAAGGAAAACTGAAGGGCATGGAGTTGCAATTGGGAGCCTGTAGAGATCCCCACGACTATTGACTTTAAGTAGAATTTCCTTGGTGTTGATTTCTTTCACAAGAAAAAAGGATGGGTGAAACTCAAAAAGCACTATTATCTATTGCAAATTTCTAAACAGATAATAAAGAAGTAGAGACACTGGGAACATGAAGAATATTAGACAATTGGAAGGAACGAGACGGGGTATTAAAATAAGCATGACCTACACGACTAATAGAGAGTGCCTTACCATCACCCACACGCAATGTGTCATTACCTGTGTATTCCTCCGATGTAGATAGGGCTGCAATATCCGGAGTCATATGATTGGTAGCCCCTATATCAAGAATCCATGTTTGTGAATTATTAGGATGTGACTCGGTATTCTGATAATGAAATTTGCTTGTGGAAGAGGATCCCAAGTATGAGAATTTGACAAGGTTTTAGTTCCCAAACCATCATGAAACACCAAATTCGCCTAAGAATCCGGAGCCCTTGAATAACGCCGAAAATAATTAGCTCCTGTGTGACCGAAACGTTTACAAATTTGACATGGATCATCATAACGCCAAAAACAATTGGCTCCCATGTGACCAAAACGTTTGCAAATTTGACACGGATCATCATAGCGCCAAAAACAATTGGCTCCCGTGTGACCAAAATGTTTACAAATTTGACATGGATCATTATAGCGCCAAAAACAATTGGCTCCCGTGTGATCGAAACCATCACAAATTTGACACTGCACTTTAAAATCACGTCTACCACGCTGCTGACCTCAATGCGAACTGCCACGATTCTAACTGCCACCGCCTTGTTGCATGATTTCAGGAATTTTCTCCCTATCCGAATCGCAACCTATGATCTGGGCGCGAACTCGATGCGAAGGAATTAGACCCAAAATCCATTGCCGCACACGATGATTTCGTGAATGTAGCATTGCTCACTAATTGTTATTGGAGAATGGGAGCATGCAAAACAAAAGTGAATTTGTTGATAATGATGAATATATCCGAATGTCGAATAGTCGGCAGCCATGGTAATATTAAGTATGGGAATGATAATTATTGTGAACCTTAGCTAACTGATACCAGAGAACTGAATGGATTGTATTGAATAAACTTATATTACAATTGTACAGACAGGGGGAATATATACAAGAGGAATCATAGGGAGAATATAATAGGGAGTCACACTATGACTCAAATACAAGAATCCTAATACTAGTCCTAATAGCTAGTATATTTGAAGGAAGACGAACCCTGTTGGACTAAAGTCCTGAGAGCCAAATATACTGGCTATTAGGACTAATATTGGGATTCTTGTATTTGAGTCATAGTATGACTCCCTATTATAGTCTCCCTATGATTCCTCTTGTATATATTCCCCCTGTCTGTACAATTGTAATATAAGTTAGTGTTATTGGAATGGATATTCTCATTCAGGTTCCAGTTTTCCATGACAACCTTACCAAACTCGAAGTGATGCAACCAAGGCAAGAGGAAACAGAAGTTTGCCTTGCCACCAGAGGGTTGATCGTCATAACAGGTTAGGAGGACTGGGGTGTGATCAGAACCTGTGAAGGGGAGATGATCATTCCTGATATTTTTCCAAAGGCTTTGGAGCTCAAGGTTGCCAAGGTTTCTATCTAGTATGGCAACTTTGAAGGTTTCCTTAGAATTGCCTCTATGTCATGTGAATTTGGATCCGTTAAAACCCAAATCTAATAGGCCTTGACTAAAAATCCAGTTGTGGAATCCTGCACTGTGGTGTTGGGAGAAGTTTCTAGGGCAATAGACTTCTTTTTGATCCACCACAAAGTTGAAATCCCCAATAGAAAGCCATGCGCCGTTAATATTAAGGATATCCTTGTCCAGGTTGCTCCAAAGCTTTCTCCTAGGAGAAGGAGAGGGGCTACCATAAACAACATAGAGAGTCCAAGATTTACCTGTAAAATCAGACACCTTAGCTAACAAAAATCGGGGGTCAGTATGGAGAATTTTAACATTAATGAGGTCTTTCTAAAAGAGCCAAATACCACTACTGAATACAAAGGTCTCAGTTCGGATCCTGTTCTCAAACTTCAGCTTCTTACAGATAGCATCAACTTGATTACCAGATACCTTGGGTTAAAGTAAACCCAAGATTTGAGGCCTGTGGTTAGCAAGCAGAAGGTTAAGGATGCGGAGGCCCTCACGCGAGGTACCTCCCTGACAATTCCAAAATAAGCAAATCATGGAAACAGACAAAGTAAATAAAAAAAAAAAAAACACAAAAGAGAAGACCCCGCAAACCTAGACTAGTTGAGCGGGGACAAATCGTCCTGGCCGAAGCTAGAGTCATTGTCCATATCAACGAAAACCTCCTCCTCCATTGCATCTTCTGGGTGAAATTGTTGGGGGGGGGGGGGGAGGGGGTCATCACTATGTTTGACCAAGAGATGTGTAAATGTTAATTGTAGTAGGTACATAATTTATTAATTGAAGACACATAATATATTAACTGCAAGCACATAATATAAAAGTTATTTTAGACTAGGCTCCACCTTGCAATGTGGACCCTGGTCCATGGTATACCAATTGAAATATTGCTAAATTGAATGTTAGCTTAGCTCAAACCACTTAATATAAATATTGACAGATTCAATGGAGTGGCCCAAGACTTGAAAGCCTATTAAAGGATTTGTGCACGCCATCTAACATGTGAGAACAATAGTGGACAGAAGGATTCGTGCACGTTACAACACTCACACTGGAGCTATTGTCGTCATAAAGTATACAAGAAGTTAAAGCAACCTCAGCGGTTCTCAAACTGTTGGGGTTTTTGTCGTGAACACAAAATAAAGCAAAAAAAAAAAAAAAAAAAAAAAAAAAAAAAAAAAAAAAAAAAAAAAGAAAAAAAGAAAAAAACAAAAACAAAAACAAAAAAGCACGCGCACCGCGAAATGCGCACTAGAATTGCTCCTTTTTTTTTTCTCTCTCTCTCTCCCTCTCTTTTTAGCGAGACCTACTTTATTAGGAAAAAACCTTCCATTAGCAAGAAGTCCCGCTTTTATCTCTCTCATACCCCCACCTAAGCCAAAAATACACAAAAAGACCTAGTAAAAATCATTGTTGTAGATGTTCTTATATAGGTTCCAGTAGCCTAATTAGATTGTCTATAATCTTTATTAGTCAAGAGATATAATACTTATTGTATAAATAGTAGTTCAAATTGATCAATGTAATCGGATCCAACTTTGAGTATTTATATTTTTGGGCTTTTGACCTAGTAGACCTTGTGTGATAGGCTTAGTGAGAGGGTGTTGGAAAGAATTGAACTTGTGACCATTGAAGTATAAGAATCATGTTTCATCTGACCACTTAATCCAAGATACAAGGTTGTTCTCTTATAATTATATATCATTATGTCACTACAAGAAAAGTGCACAAAGACAATGATTTTTTTGAGAAAAGTGTTGTCTTTTATATAAAAGACAACAGTTTTGTCCAAAATCGTTATCTTTGACGCAACAATTTTTAAAAGACACAACCGTTTTACCGAACTATTGTCTTTAGTGTGTTGTCTATGACTATTTTGTAAAAAGACAACATTTCAAAGACAATGATTTTTTAAAATCATTGTCTTTGTGCGTTTTTTAAAGATAATGGTTTTATTTATCCATTGTCGTTGGTGGGTTGTCTATGGCTATTTTGTTAAAAGACGACACTTTAAAGACAACGATTTTTTTTTCAAACTATTGTCTTTGTGAATTTTTTTGAAAACAATGATTTTATTATTTATCCGTTATCGTTGGTATGTTGTCTTTGAAGTGTTGTTGTTGTCTTTAAGTGCACTTTGAATACACAACACTTCAAAGACAATAGTTTTTTAAATAGTTGTCTTTGTGCTTTTTTTTTTTTTTTAATAAAAAAAATAAAAGACAACGGTTTTATTTATGCATTGTCATTGGTGTGTTGCCTTTACGTGCACTTTGAATATATACACAATACTTCAAAGACAATGGTTTTTTAAATCCGTAGTCTTTGTGCACTTTAAACACACTTTAACCATTGTCTTTGATATATAAGACTTCGGTTTAAAATTGTTGTCTTTGAGCGTGCTTACAACAACATCGGCTTCAACAACACTCAATAGACAACGGTTTCTAACTATTGTCTTTGAGCGTGCGTGACTTACAAACACACTAGTTTCAACAACAGATTTTTTACCTAAAAGACAACGATTTTTAATTATTGTCTATGTACATTTTTCTTGTAGTGTGTTCACTTTTTGATGTCCCAATAATATTCGTTATATGTTACAGAGTAATTAGCTAATTGTGAAATAGTCAAATGATAGTAGCAAAATAGGGAGTGTACGAGTACGTGCACAATGTCATTCTCAACGAATTGGGATGATTGTACATATTATGCAACAACTAGCAACTAAACGGTTAAAGTAGCTACGAGGTCCCTGTATTATAGTGTTTTGTTCAATTTAGTCCTCATATTTTTATTTTGTTCAATTTAGTCCATGTACTTCCAAAAGTGGTGCAATTAAGGACAATAGTTAGCGATGTTAATATTATTGTTAACTTAGGTTACGTGGCGCTGATGATATTTATATTCCTACTCATATATTACTTTATAAATATTTAAAATTTATTATTTTACCACCAATATATTAAATTAGTATGTCCAAAATAAATAATTACGATCATGTTCGTAATGAGATTTGGACAATTGTCCTTAGTTTTATCACTTTTTAAAGTAGAGGGACTAAATTGAACAGAATAAAGGTACAATGACTAAATTGAACAAAACACTATAGTACAGAGACTTCATAGGTACTTTAACCCAACTAAACATTAGCATTAAAATTAATAAGAAGCTAAGCAATAACAAGCAAAATAGAACAATCACATATTAAAATAGATAAACATAAAATAAATGAAATATGACTTAAGTTATAGAGAATTATTTTCTAGATTTAAGGATTAGGGAAAGGACACACAACCAAATCACTCTTGTGATCATCTAAATCTATACAAGAATTAGGACTAGAAATTACACTACTATCATGATGTATCAATTCCAAATCTTTCAAGCACACAAAACATCAAAAGCCTAATATTTTCCATATTCTCATAGTAGGAAGTAGAGATTATGCAGGAGTGGCTTGGAATATTGATCCAACTCTGGTTATGGCCAAGAATCTTCCAAAAACATGTTAATGAGTGTAGTAACATACTTTCAATAAACTCATTTTTCCTTTGTTTGGTTCATGAAAAACATTTTCCTCAAGAATGTGAAAAACATTTTCCTCAAGAATGAAGAAAACAATTTCCATGGCTTCCCTTTGGTATTTTGTTTTCCATGGAAAACAAGTAGGACAATTATGCCATCACCAACTTTTATTAATTACCATCATTGTTGTTGTTATTATTATTGTGTAGGGGTATAATTGCCTTTATATTCATTATCCCTTACAATTCCAAACTTAACCAAACAATGAAATCAATATTCTCAATAATTTATTTTTTACCAATCAAATCATGTAATTCATCTTCTTGATAATTTCTTTTACATAGAATTTCAATTCTATTTTCCTTCAAATATTTTCTACGAACCAAACAGGCGGTAAAATATATATATATATATATATATATATATATATATATATATATATATATTTTAAAAGGACAATCATAATTATTCCTTGGCAACCAAGTGGCTTATAGTCCACTGGTATCGGATTGCTCCCTTAAGTGGGAGGAGTAAGGTTCGAACCTCAATTGAGGCAATAGTGTGTATATGTAGGGTATCCCCTTCCTTATAATAAAAAAAAAAAAAATTATTCCTTGGCAACCACATCTATCTAACATGGTAAATAGTCTTCAGGAAGACAATCGAGGGTTGTCTTTAAACAAAATCCATAAAAAAAAAAAGTTAAAAAACTAATACTCCGTATCTTGTACATTTGAAATCTATTTGTGCATCCGAAAATCATGTGTTAGCCATATTAGTGACAACTTACTAAATAAATAGCATTTGAGAACAATTGTTTTTTTTTTTTTTTTACTGATTTAAGGAATTCAATATTTTTTTAAAAAAAAAATTGGAGTTTAATTGTACTATTATCTTGACTTAACGAACTTATTTGATATTTTTTCATTTGATTTTGCATTTTTATTATAATACCTAGATTTCATGGATAGAATAACCTTTTTTTTTTTTTGAAAGTTACTGGCTCTATTACATTGTAGTATCTGTTCATATACTTTCTCAACCTACTGAAACACAAAGAACCAATAATGCCTCCACTGAGGCTTGAACTCATAATCTTCCAAATGGAAGTCTAACCCGGGTACCATTGGACCACATAGTCCTGGTCATGGATAGAATAACCTAATTACACTTGAATATATCTTATTTGTATAGAAAAAATTCCGTTCTTGTATAATAACTCTAAATCACATAAAAAAATAAATTATATTAAAAAATCATGTGCACAACATTCTCGACCGAGTGGGCACCTAATACATGTTGATATCCCATAAATAATAAATTATTATCTGTCTTTAATTTTAGGTGCATGTACTAATTTAATTCGTTCCAACTTCCAATTTTATGAATCAAATACTATCAATTGCTTTTATCAAGACATATTAAATTTGTGAATTTATTAATTGCAAGATCATTTCACTATAATTTTGTCTGACTAATAAGCCGAGAGATCCCTACAAATCAAATAAGCACCCTTTCCGAGTTTCGGGTCAAGAAATCTCACTCTAAAATTTTGAGATGTTTGGTAAATAGCCGTTAGTTGATAACTATTCGCTGATTAAGCTAGTGGGTTTGACTAGTTGAAAACATTAGTTGATTGTAAAAATATGTTTGATAAATTGGTTGTTAGCTGATAGCTGATTACATACAAAACGACTTTTTCTAGAAGTTGATCGAAAAAACTGTTTTAAGCAACTTTTTGAATTTTAGTGTTTTGGAACAACAAACTGTTACAAAAAGTTAATTAATCAAACACTTATATTAGTTGTTTAACCAAGTTAAACAGCTAATAGTGATCAAACAAATCAAAATTGACTGATAGGCTAATTATTTTTAATTACAATATAATAAAAAAAATATTATATACAAACCTAAAAATTAATCTTTTCATATACTCCGTACTATATTAATATTCATATTTTGTAAAATAAAATTAATCTAATCAAATATAAAAGAGTTGCTTTTTCGAAGACGAAAAATTAATTGCATTTAATAATATAATCATGCACTTTTCCAATCCACGTCTCGTACCTAGAAAGGTGAAAACGATGTTTTTCTGCACTTATCCTCTTTTTTTTTTTTTTTTTTTTTTTTTTTTTTTTTTTTTCAGTTTTAACTTTTTTGTTCTGTATTTTGTATGTGTAGGATAAGAACAAACACACACTGTTTTCATTTTTTAACTCAAAATTATGAAATATATTAATAAACAAATTCTATCAGTACATAATCTAATTAAAATAAATAAATAAATAAAAGAATAAATCAATCTTTTTCCTATTTATTAATATGTATTTTTGTATACATCTAAATTATAAGCAAGTATGAACAGATACTACATTGTAATAGAGTCAGTAGCATTCAAAAAAAAAAAATTATAAGCAAGTAAGCAACTTATAAATTTTATTAGAGTTAATTTCATCAGAGGTCCCTTGTTTTTGTGGTAATTCTAAATTTAGTCTTTGATTATATTTTTTGTAATTTTACATCCTAGACTATTATTTTTTGGACACTTTTAGTCATTCTCATGATTTTTTTCTATTTTTAGTACCGACATTTTTATCTCTTCATATTTTTGTTTTGTTATTTTTTTAGTTTCAACCAGTTTAATTAGTCTAGAACTTTAGGTAACCTCTGATTTTTAGTAACCATATTTTTCAACCGATTTTTAATAAAGTCCTAAAACAATTAAACCGGTTGAAATCGAAAAAATAACAAAAAAATGAAGAGACAAACATTTCCTTACTAAAAATATGAAAAATCATGAAAAGGACTAAAATAGTTCAAAAAATAATAGTCCGAGATGTTAAATGACAAAACGATAGTCTGAAACTAAATTTAAAATT
Organism: Ipomoea nil; assembly: GCF_001879475.1. NCBI lineage: Eukaryota > Viridiplantae > Streptophyta > Magnoliopsida > Solanales > Convolvulaceae > Ipomoea > Ipomoea nil. The sequence goes on from NW_017619392.1 coordinate 11,251, forward strand.
ACCACAAAAAATAAGAGAACTCTGGTGAAATTAACTCATTTTATTATAACCATTCTTTCTATAGTTGTTTTTGAATAGAATATACTTTAAAACTATTTCTTATATAGAAATGTTTTTATAATTTTTATAATTGTTTGAAAATATAAGATTTATAGGTGTTTCAGTGAAAAAAAAAAAAAAAAAAACTGCTTCCTTTACAACTTAGATCGCATTGTCGTATTTCATGTTCAAGACGTTAAGGACAAAATTGTAATCACAAAAATTATTAAAAAATTCCTAGAAAAATGACTTTTTTTAAACGGAGACGTCTTTCATTGATTCGCGATTATTTCTAGTTGGAATGACCCAACATATTCTTTAGCAATAAGGGTTAAATAGGTCATTGAATTACACACGATAATGCAATTAGGCACTGAACTCAAAAAAAAAAAAAAAAAAAACAATAAGTCCCTAAACTAACCAATTTCAAACAATTCTTCCCATTTGAAAGTTTCCAACAGGTCAACAGGTCAACTATCTCCGTGGAAGAAACAATGACAGTAGGAACCAAACCCCAACGCATATACATAATAACACCATTGTAGAGAACGAAGAAGAAGAATAAACGCATGCACCAAAAGGACGATTTTACCCTTGAATTTCACAGCTAACTAACACTAAGATAACGGAAGGACTAATGGTGGAAAAATTTTGATAGTCAAGTGTTACATTTGTCCAAATTAAACGACGAGGACCAAATGTGGAAAATTGTTATATACTCAAAGGACCTTTGGTGGAATTAACTCTTATTTATAATTAGAATGACCCATTCATCTAAAGTCGTAAGAATCTTGTACTTGTTATCTTGCTCTGTACCGTTATATAAAGTATTTATTTTTTTGTAAATTAGTTGATCCATCACGAAAAAATGAGGTATAAGATGAACATAAATGAAATCCAATATCATCAAAAGATCCTTAATCTAGTTACCAGCACCCCCTAAAAAATTATTGAAAAATTCTGAAAAAAAACATTTTTTTTTAAAGGAGACGTCTTTCATCAATTTGAGGTTATTTCTAGTTGGAATGACCAAAATATATACTTTATAAATGAGATAACGTATATCATTGGTTCAAGATTATTTATAATTAAATGACCCATTCATCTAAGTCGTAAGAATCTTGTACTTGTTACCTTGTTATGTACCGTTATATCAGTATTTATTTTACATAAATTAATTGATCCATCACGAAAAAATAAGGTATTATAAATGAAATCCAATACCTAGTTACCAGCACCCCCCCCCCCCCCCGGTCTCCTTCAAGCCCCTCCTCCCTCCCCCCTCCCCCCTCCCCCACTCCCAATATAAATTTGTATTTTCATTTTTTATTTTTCGGAAGCTATTTTTTCATAAACAGGAAAAATAACAAAATACATGAAATAGTCGAAAACAAAATACAAATTATACAGAAACCGAAGCTTCTCTCTTCTCAATTGCTCCTTCCCGATCGAAAATTGCATCTGAAGGTTAGTTGGAGCAGATTAATTGACTCTTTACTACTGTAATTTCGATTTTTTGACGTTTAATTTCTGGATGAATATTGTTTGATTCGAATGCAATTTGACTTGCGTTTGAAATTCGTTTTTTTTCTTTTTTGCAGTTGAGTTTTTCTTGGATTTCTTGATTTCTGAAATTGAGCTTCTGTTTAATATTTTTAGGTGTAGCGTTGTGATTTAATTTTTTTTTTTTTAATACTGTGCAACATGTTTGTCTGCTTGTTTTGATTTTGTTGTCATAATTAGCTGTGAATATTTTGGTTGTTTATTTAAGGAAACAATAAACAAAAATTTAAGATTTCTGATATTTGGTTATTTTCTTATATATATCTGTTCAGTATTTATAAGCTTTTCCAATGTATTTCTGTATGTGCACTGAAATGTAAGCATTTTAAATGCATACATACATGACAGACAGGCATATGTATATTTCTGTTGCAATCTGTTTGTTTATGGACTGTGTGTATACATTTTACAGGTCTTGATGTATGGAGTACAAAAGATGATTTCTTTTTTTATTTTTTGTTTGTTGTTGTTTACCCATATTATTCAGTAGAAAATGTCATGATTGTTCAAATTTGATCTACAAAGGATACATACTTTGGTAGGTAATATGTATGCTTATTAATATAACACTTGTTAATGTAGCAGTTAAAGTTTTCCTTCTTTGGTTAACGATCCATATCGTGAGGTCTGTGTAAATTTGATTGGAAAATTATGGTAGTGAATTCAATCATTTGAATTACGAACTGTATACGTTGTTGCCTTTACTAATTCTTTTGAATCAATAACAGGTTTGTTTCTGCACATTGGAATTGACAATCGGTATTGCGTGATGATGCGATACAAGAAAGGGAATTTGGTGGAAGTCTTGAATGAAAACGAGTTACCCTCTGGTTCTTGGCGTTGTGCGGAGATTGTCAGGGGCAACGAAGAGAATTATATTGTCAGGTACAGTACGAGTGATATATCAGAAGCGGTTGTGGAAAGGGTGTCTAGGAAGTTAATTAGGCCTTGCCCCCCTCTAGTTGAATTTTCAGAGAACTGGATGCCTGGGGATGTGGTTGAGGTGTTTCTCAGCTTCACTTGGAAAATGGCAACAGTGTCTAAGGTGATAGGGAAGGACCACGTTTTAGTCCGGTTGGTTGGATCCGCAAATGGATTCAAAGTTAAGAAATGTAACATTCGCGTGAGACAGTCATGGAAGGATGGTCAGTGGGCCATAGTTGGAAAGGTAGTTCTATTAGAGATCTATCTGTTTTTTTTTAGATGTTCTCAAGTACTTCACGACATTCATAACTTCCTATCTTCACGAATTTCACATTGCATCTGCACGCAGGTCATGCCCACATATGGAGTTGTATAGCATTTGAGATTAAACATTTTCCCTTATTTGTGCATTTGTTTTTGTAAGCAGCTTACGTTACTATTATTCTTGCTATTGTTGCCGTTGGTTGTTATTATAATTATTATCATTATTATTATTTGCTTTTGTTGCATTATGATTGATCTTGGGCAACCAGTTTCTTTACCTTAACCTTGACCTTGTTCATTAATTTTTCTTTTCGTGTTGATTTCTGGCATGCAGGGTCTGGCTCAGAAGTACAATAGGATTTCAGGCTTCCAATCCATGGGAATAACGCCAAGAATAGGTTTCCATGGAAAACAAGACCATGCACTTAATAATGATGTGAAATTTCATGAATCTTATATTGGTAAGTCGAGAACTTTAAAGAGAGGACTACCATATTGTGATTCTCAGACAGAAGCTAATAATGGGATTGCCCAGAAATATAGAGTGATTGAGAAGGAGGGTGGACGGTGTCGAGGGATTGCTGCACATTATTCTCCATTACATGGAAAGGTAGGCAACAGCCCTTTAACTGGAAAAGTGCTGGTTGCAAAGGAAAGACATTTTATTGAAAACCATAGAAGAAGTAGTCTTTATGAATTGGAAGTGGAGAGGACAAAAGCAATTGAGGTGGTGTCACATGCAATGCCAATGGAATCTAATGATGCTGACAGTATCTCTAGCTCTGTTGGTAGTTGTAGCATTGCTAGCAACAATATGTCTACATCACATTGCAAGTTGTTAGTAGGTTTTGCAGACGACATTCAAGAACACTCAAGTGATGCTGAATCGGTGCAAGAGTCATGCAATCGCCGAGGAAACTGTTTCCCTACCTCCAGAGAGTTGGCCACAGAAATCCATAGGTTAGAGTTGTATGCATATCGTGCTACTATGGAGGCGCTGTATGCTTCAGGACCTTTAAGTTGGGAACAGGAAACATTGATTACAAATCTTCGCATTTATCTCAATATATCAAATGATGAGCATTTGTTGGAGTTAAGGAATTTAATATCTAATGCATCAAGCTTTTCCATTAGCTGACAGAGAACTGGCATTTATGAATTTGTCTTTTATGATCCTTCTGTAAGAATCCTTTTTTGTTTTGCAGTTAGATGGCTTCTGATCAATGTAAAAAGCAAAATGAAATATGGTTTACTCTTAGCTATACTTTCTGTTTATAAAATTGAGCCTATTCTAGATTCAGTTAGTTATGTAAGAACTTTTTAAGCATTGTAGAATTTCTCTTACTATCTCTATTTCTATGAACAAGTTTCATCTAGTTTAGAATGCACATTATATTTTCAGTGTTTCCTTTTGCATGAGTTCAACTTTCTTCTATCCTGTAAGGAACTTTTAGAATCCTATTGGCAGCGTACAGTTTCATGATATTGTTGGTGCTTCCTCTGTATTTTCCAGGCCCAGAGTTTATGGCCTGCAATTCTGCTACCAAATTCCTGGGTGATGCTGGGATTTGCCTCTTTTCTCTTCATGTAGATGATCTGGCAATGTCAGCATCAGATCCAGTAGGAAGGAAATAGCAGTAGCTATCCATGTTACTGACAGTGTAACATGATTGCTGAATTGATTCTGTGGCTCTATGAAAGTATGAAGCAGAAATACCTTGCTGAAATATTGGGGATTGGTTTCATCACTGTTCCATGGTATGTTCTGTTTTGTGAACATTTAAGAAATTAAGCCAGAGCCATTACTCTCTTTGGCATTATATATTTATTTCTATTGCCATTTTCTGCCTGCATGTTTGAGAACTCTACAGTGCTATTGGTCATAGAAACAAGCAACTTTGAATTCACATAGTAACACTGTCAAAGACATCCATGTAGGATGATGAGTTTATGACAACCCACCAAGGACTTTTACCAATAACGATACTGTTTACTGACTCCATCTAAAGACATTGGCATCCAATCTGATAGGTCTACTGAGAAAGAAAAAGCAGAAGTGTCACTTATTAAAGAAATGAGTGTTCTGCATAGTTTTCTCTTTGTTTCTGATTATTTGCATCTCCATTATTTTAATGGGGTTGTTGCAATGAGATCTCAAAGACATATATTGAGCAAAAGGTTTCTGTGTATGAAGGCTATATTCTGTTATAATATCACGAGAGCAATATAAGGAGTATAAATATTCACAAGTAGACATCATTTGGGAGTAGTACATCAGAATGCACGACGTAAAAAACTTCTATAGATAAGAGTCCTAATAGTTGCTAATTAGCATGTTCTTTTTGCTGGTGGCGGAGTTGTTAGCTCACTTTTTATGCTTAATATATCAAGTATGATCCTCTTCTTATGACTTTAACTTGCCTTCTCTTTTCATGAATGTGTATTGTATTTATATTTGTTTCAAGTGAGATGAGTCCCATCTTAATCTGAATCTTTTGTTCTTGATACTCGAAAGGGAGAGCCACGTAGCTCATTATTCCAGATGGTGATTACTTTCATAATAGCTTAGACTTTCATGCATTCTCCTAAACCCATTCTCATACTCTGGTTTGTATGGAAATCTAATGGTTTTAGAGAAAATAATTTTATTGACATGAAATCCTAAAATTGTTTGGTTGCACAGGCTGGATTGGTATGATGAGATTGCACTGCACTGCACTTGCTTTAGCAAGGATGGACTTGGTATACACCTTCTTGGCTCGCACATCACAATTTTGGCATATGGTTTCTGATTTTTTTTCTGATTATACATTCCAGGTCGATGAATGATTGCATTGCACTAGCCTTAGCAAGCATAGACTTGATTCTTCGAGGCCATGCCTATCTTGAGAGGTTGACTCGTTGATAAGCAAGCATTGACATGAAGCGACTGTCATGCAATTTTGGGTTATGGTTTCTTATTATTTCCAATTATATTTCCAGGTTGATGAATGATTGCATTTAGCAAGCATAGACTTGTAAATCTAGTCTAGCAATTTGGTTCTTCGAGGCCATGCCTATCTCAAGAGGTTGGGTCGTTGATAAGCAAGCATTGACTTGTAAGACCGTCATCTATCGTAAGATGGCCATGGCAAATGCAACTAGAAAATGTCATGTCCTTTTTGCTTTTACCAGTGTAAAGAGGATTTTGGACAGGCTAAATGGAGAATTCAACATATGAGTTGTACATGATTTTGGTTCTATCAAATTCTAAGCAAATCATCTTTGTATGATTGGCACAACCATGTGATTATGCCTCCTATCTCATGGAATGATCAAGTGTATATAAGTAAATCTAGGCTTGGCTTGTGATGATTTCATGATCTAAGTCATGCCTGATTATTATTGATTAAATTTTGATGCTTTTCATGACACATCCTCTTATAGCTTGTCACAAATATGCCTCGAAAAGGGAGGTCGAGCGAGTGGAGCATGATTCTTGTATCAAAAGGTCAAGAGTCAATTCTTGCCAACACTCTCGATTGAGCCCATTGCACATGGTTTTCCTAATGCAGTTACTCCTCCTATGTGCTTTGCGGGGTTTAACAAGTACACACTCTCGTATAATCGCCGTAGGATATAAATATATCTTAGTTTTCAAACGTTGTGTATTATATTTACTCTCCTGTTTTATTTTATATGTTTAATTCGGTTAACGAGACTTGACTAAAGTTATTTTTTAATTCAATTTTTCATCATATTCAGTTTAGTATTAATATACAAAATTTATATATTTAAAAATTAAACTAAAAGCATTATTAAATACTAAAAAAATTAAATTTTAAAATAAGTAAAAATACTTAAGAAAATAAATAAAGAAAGAGTTGGTTTGACCCATTAATAATAAATAGAACATGTAACATAGGGTAGGAGTATTAGTTAACTAGTGATAATAACACACACACACACATTATATATATATATATATATATATATATATATATATATATATATATATATATATATATATATATATATATATATATAGAGAGAGAGAGAGAGAGAGAGAGAGAGAGATGAGTTCAAATGAGGACCACTATATTATAGAGGACTGTGCGGACTGGTGTAGTCGTGTGCCATTAGTCTATATGTCGTGTGTCTGGCCTAATGTAGTCGTGTGTCACAATTTGGGCAAATTATGCCCTGGACCCGTGTCCACATTGAATTGTGGACATGGGCCCAAAACGACGTCGTTTTTAAAAAAAAACGCGTCATTTAGTTAAAAAAAAAAAATTCGCGCGCGTTTTGCCGTTAACGACGTTATTTTTTTTTTTTTGGATTATGAATGTACAGTTATGCCGTTATGAATGTATAGTTATGCCGTTATGAATATACAGTTATGCAATTATGAAATTATGAACACAGAGCTCTAACATTATGAACTTACAATTATGAACATATATAGTGATAAAATTATGACCATGGAGCTTTAAAATTGTGAATATAGAGCTTCGAAGATTATGAATGTACAGTTATGGAGTTATGAATGTACAGTTATAGAGTTATGAATCTACAGTTATGGAGTTATGAATCTACAGTTATGAGATTATGAATCTACAGTATGGAATTATGAATGTACAGTTATTGATCAAATTATGAACAAAGAGCTCTAACATTATGAACTTACAATTATGAACATATAGTGATAAAATTATGAACATAGAGCTCTAAAATTGTGAACATAGAGCTTCGAAAATTATGAATGTACAATTATGGAGTTATGAATGTACAGTTATGGAGTTATGAATGTACAGTTATAGAGTTATGAACGTACAGTTATGGAGTTATGAATGTATAGTTATTAACATATAGTAATAAAATTATGAACATATACTCTTACAATGAAGCGGTCTGAAAAAAAAAAAAAAAAAAAAAAAAAAAAAAAAAAAAAAAAAAAAAAAAAGGTAACAGTGCCGTGTCCAGCAAGCATGCTGGACACGGGTCCAACGCATAACGATTGCACAATTTGTATGTTGTGTGTGATGGCTACCCGATATTTGGGCCTAGTTGGCCCGCCTAGCCTCGATTGGCCCACCTAAACTCAAATTAAACTAGTCGTTAACCCATATTAATCTCCTAATTATTACCCCTCAATTCCTAACCCCCCTAATTATCTACACATAAAGTCCTATTAAAACACCTATTTACTTACCTCATCATAACCTACCATTTGTTGCCCCATTTACTACCCATCAATACCCTACTAAATTTTCCAACGGACACTTTTTGGATTAGCTAGCTATAAGAAGGAGAAGAAGAGCACGAGGAGGGGGCATCTCATTCATCTTCACAGGGGAGGGCTCTCCCAAGAAGACCACCTACTATTCTTTCTTAGGAAGCCATATCAATCTTCCACAACCAGTCTCCCCCCTACTAGAAAATTCTTCTTACACTACTCTCCCAAGAAGACTCCACTCATCACACATGAAGAAGACTCAATTCAAGGCTAGAAAGAAGAAGATATAGCTTTATTCTTACATTACTACGTGTACAAAATAGCTCTACAATATGTACAAAAACACCTACAAAATACATAGTGAATTTAGGCTTGACACCACCCAAATTAAAAAGGCCTGTGGTTTTCACCTTTCGGTTTCCACGTAAAAAATCATCGAGCCCATATTGTTAGTAGCTTTATTTGAACGGTGAATCCACCAACCACGGTTGTGTTGGACCTTCGAGGGCCCAAAAACCCTAAAGCACAAGCCTCACGCACCTTAAGCACAAGCCTCACGTATGTTAAGTACAAGCCTCACGCATATTAAGCACAAAAACACAGGCACATTAAGTTTTAAAAACAACTCACATTAAGTACACACTCACGAACATTAAGTATAAAACTCATGCAGCTTAAGCACACGACTCACGCACATTAAGCACAAAACTCACGCACATTAAGCATAAAACTCATGCACTTTAAAGTTTCAACAACAACTCACACAACAACTCACATTAAGTACACACTCACGCACATTAAGCACAAAACTCATGCACATTAGGCACAAAACTCACGCACCTTAAGTACAAAACTCACACACATTAAACATTACACACTCACTCACATTAAGCACAAACCTCACGCACGTTGATACGACCGCCCCGCAGTTGTATCGAATGTTCTTTTTCAAGTAAAGAACATAGAAACTCCAAAAGAAACTAAGACAAGAATATGTTCTTCATTGCCTTCCTGACACTTATTACATGATATTTATAAGGGAAAGAGTATAAAAACAATCTAACCAGAAGAAACTACTGAGGCAAGCTAACCACATAATCTCCAAACTTGACTGGAACTTTCCGCGATCTTTTCGGTCTACCACTTCCCACCCTAATTGCTCGCTCTTCCTCCGCATGCACCTCACCTGCAGCTTCCACATCATTCTGACTCACTCCAGTAGTCGTAATAGTCGTATCAATATTCCCTCTCGTGGAAAACACCTTGTCCTCAAGGTGGAAGTCGGGCCAAACATCGGATAACACATCCACAAGAACCCACACAGCTTCTTCAGAAGGACAGTCAGCTTAGTGCACCAAGACCTGCCTCTCTAACAGGCCATTTCTCAAGACCTGGCGCTCACCCTCGAGCAGTGGTACTAACGGGGCTTCTACGGTGAGGTCAGCTGGCAACGAGCGGGGAGCATCCTGGAGAGCACCCCGAAAAGGCTTGAGAAAGGAGATATGAAATACGGGGTGTATTTTTGATTCCGCCAGCAACTGTAAACGATAAGCCACAGCACCCACCCGTTCCAACACTTTGAACGGACCAAAAAATTTGACACTAAGCTTCGGGAACGGCCGTTTGGCTACAGAGGATTGCCGAAAAGGTTGAAGCTTTAGCCAAACAATGTCACCAACTTTAAATTCATCATCTCTACGCTGCCGCTTAGCTTTTTGAGTCATCCTGTGTTGCGCGTTCAGTAAATTAGTCTTAAGCTGGTTCAATAATTCATTGCGCTCCCAAAGCAAGTCATCTAGAGCCTGAATATTAGTGGAATTTCGAATATAATACGGAATAGTGGGCGGCAGCCGCCCATACAATGTTTGGAAGGGACTCATCTGCAAACTGAGATTGAAGCTAGAGTTGTAACTAAATTCAGCCCAACTCAATAATGATGCCCATGACTTCGACCTTTCCATAGCAAAAGCTCGGAGATACTGCTCAAGTCCCCTATTCACCACCTCAGATTGACCATCCGTTTGGGGGTGATATGATGTACTATGTTTAAGGAGCGTTCCACTTAATTCAAATAACTTCTTCCAAAATGTACACATAAAAATTCGGTCCCGATCCGACACAATACTAGTCGGGAAGCCATGGTGTTTAATAACAATGTCCACAAACAATTGAGCTGCCCTCATGGCTGTAAAATGAGTGGGGAGGGCTCCAAAATGTGCGTATTTAGTGAGTCTATCAACCACTACCATGACAACAGTGAAACCGTGAGAGAGCGGCAAACCGACAATAAAATCCATTGTTAACTCATCCCAAACTCGATCTGGAACTGGCAATGGTTGTAGCAGTCCCATCGGTGGTTGGGTTGTGTATTAGATTTGTTGGCAGGTAAGGCAAGATGCGACATAGGATTCGACGTCCTGACGCATTTTTGGCCAATAAAACATCCCTGCGAGTCGTACCAAAGTCCGTTTAACTCCTGAGTGTCCCGAAATTTTTGAAGCATGAAATTCTTGCAGTAAAACATTTTTGAGAGAAGAGTGAGGGCTAATATAATACCGATATCGATAGAACAACATCCCATTACTCCGGGAAAAATCAGATGAGCGTACCCCCTCCTCCATACGACGATGTAACTCTTTCATATCGTCCAGTTGTGAGTTTACATGCTGGAGGATCTCCCAAAACTCCGAGACAGGACGACTAGAAATTTGCATCACCGTAGCTTCCTCATGCATGCGAGATAGAGCATCACCGGGTGTATTTTCCTTGCCCGGCTTGTATTCTATTTTGAAGTCATAACCCAACAACTTGTGGACGAATTTGTGTTGTTCTGGAGTCAAAACCACCTGCTTAAGCAGTTCTTTAAGACTATGGTGATCCGTTCGAACAACGAAAGTAGTACCAGGAGATAGTATCGCCACTTTCGTACGGCCTCCGTTAGGGCCTGCAACTCCTTAGAATAAGTGGATGTGGCCTGCCACCTTGGACCCATTTTTTTACTAAAATATGCGACTGGATGTTCATTTTGTAAGAGGACTCCCCCCATTCTAGAGTTTGATGCATCCACCTCCAAAACAAAAGGAAGTGTAAAGTCTGGTAGGTTGAGCACGGGAGCAGCTGCCAGTGTATCTTTGAGGCGACAAAAAACATCATTTGCCTCAGGTTCCCACCGAAATTTGTCATTCCGTAGGAGGTCTGTAAGAGGAGATGCGATGGTAGAGAATGATTTGATAAACCGCTTATAATATCCTGCTAACCCGAGGAAGACCCGAAGTTGTTTGAAGCTTGTCGGACTGGCCAACGAAGAACAACTTCAATTTTGTTAGGGTCCATCCTTATGTTACCATGGGATATGATATGTCCAAGATATTCAACCGAATCTTGACAAAAAATGCATTTGAACATTTTTAGATGGAATTGATTTGAGACTAAGCAAGAAAATACTTGCTGCACATGAACTTCCACTGTGTGGCTATATATAAGTATGTCATCAAAAAACACAGTGACAAACTTATGCAAGAAGGGTAGAAATAGGGCGTTCATGGTAGCTTGAAAAGTGGACGGAGCATTAGTTAGTCCCAAAAGGCATAACTACGAATTCGTAATGACCTTCATGTGTTCGGAACGCCATTTTAAAAATATCCTCTTCCACCACACTGATTTGGTGATAACCCGCCTGTAAATCCAATTTGGAAAAGATAGTGGCTCCCCCAAATTCATCAAATAATTCCCCAGTTGTGGGGATGGGAAAGTTATTTCGCACTGTCAGAGCATTTAATGCCCCATAGTCAACACAAAAGCAGTACGTCCCATCTTTTTTTCGAACCAACAAGATAGGTGAGGAAAAAGGGCTTTGGCTAGGCCTAATGATTCCCTAGTCCAGCATTTCCTTCACCATCTTCTCTATTTCAGACTTTTGGAAATATGGGTAACGTTAGGGCCGTACATTAACAGGTTTTGTATTTGGCAACAAATGTATTTTATGGTCTATAGGTTGGGAGGTGGCAACCCCTTTGGAGGTTCAAATATATGGGAGAACTTTGTTAAGAGGTCTTGAAAAGGCTTGGGTAAACTTTCGGGTGCATGAGATGTGTCTGGACATGTCGGGAAAGTTTGATAGAGCAGAAAGGTAGCATGAACTTCTCCATGAGTCACCATTGCTTGTAATTGGGTAAAGGAAATGGGGTGGGTTTGTAAAGCAGATTCTCCTGAAAGTAACACATTTCTTTTTCCCATTTATGAATTCCATTGTGTTCATCGAGTAATTATGGGCAACACGTCCAAGTCTTTGCAACCACTGGATACCCAATACTATATAGGGATGGCAATGGGTCGGGTGTGGGTCGGGGAGGGCTACATCCATCACCCGACCCACCTTATATTTTCTCCACCCTCCCCCACCCCCAACCCGCATCGGGTGGACTTTTTCAAAACCCACCCCCACCCCCACCGGGTGCGGGTGCCCACTACGGGTACCCACTACTTATAATCTTATTATTTTTTTAAAAAAAAAAAAAATTAAATTACTTACACATAATAAAATAATAAAATTTATTAGTTATACTAAAACATAAAATAATAGAAATATTTAAATATAATAACTAAATTGTTAATTTTTAAAAATAAACTTAGTAGTTTAGATATAAAAAATAGTAAAAATTTACATAAAGTTATAGAAACTCTTATAAATAACTACATGGTAGGTCGGGTGGGGTTCTAGGCGGGTTTTGTACATAAAACCCGAATCCAACCCGACCCACCGCGGGTTTACTTTGTTAAGACCCACACCCGACCCATCACCCACTACCACCCAAAAAAACCCGACCCACGCGGGGTGGATTCGGGTGGATATCCGCGGGGCGGATTGAAATTGCCATCCCTAATACTATATCGGGGCCCACAATCGGCAGTACATTCAGATCTAAGTGGAAGGAGTTGCCTTGCATGAATATATTGACACCCCGACACACATACTAACATGTCAAAGTATCTCCGTTGCCAACATAGACTTTGAACGGCTTAATTGGTGTTGTGGCCAACTGCAGCTTTTCAGCTATGGTGGGGGTGTATAAAGTTATGCGTACTCCCACTATCGATCAATACCAGGCAAGATTGCTTGTTTATTTTTCCAATTAGCCTCAAAGAACGGGGACTACCCGGACCTGCGAGTGTGTTGAGCATGGAGATGTCACCTGTAACAACTTCACCTCCAGAAAGTTCTGTCTCAACCCCTTGGACTACCTCTTCTGTAGCATCATCTTCATCAGTTCCAACTAATAAAAGAAAACGCCCTCTGCAACGATGCACAGGTGTGTACTTTTGATCACAATGGAAACACAACCCTTTGTCCCTTCTTTCTCGTATCTCAGCGGCGGTAAACTTCTTGATAGGTAGTGCTGGTGCAGGCGTCACATTCGGTGGCGGTGTAGCAGAACTCGGAACTTGAGGAATGCTGGTAGTCCGAGGTTGCCACCGATGTTTTCCCAACGTCGTCTGCAACCGTGGGTTTCCCCGATTAACCATGCGGGTTTCAGCCAGAATCTCTGCATGTCGGGCTTCATGAGCTTTAGCCAATCTGAATGTAGCAGCAACTGTGCTGGGCCTGGCCATTAAAAACTCCCTCTTCAGGTGAGGTTTTAGACCTCCAATGATGTAGGAGACCGGCTGGGCCTCAGACACACCCGTAACTCTATTCATTAAGTTTTCAAACCTGGCTTGAAACTCCATTACGTCCCCAATTTGTGTGAGTTTTGCCAATTCCACAAGCGGGTCTTCGTATTGGCTAGACCCGAATCGTTGTTCAATGTTTTCAAGGAACTCGTGCCAACCGTAGATTATGCGATTGCTCTTCATCCACTGGTACCATTCAGAGGCGTCTCACTCTAAACAGAATCCTGCCATTTGCAGACGGTGAGGTTCCGGTGTTTGGTGATAGTTAAAATACTCCTGAATCTGGAAGGGCCGTCGCTGGGGGTCGGTGTTGTCAAATTTAGGTATGTCTAGTCGCATGCTTCCGAGCTTGGATGTGTGCGGCGCCCCATCAGACCACCCCTCTGGTGTGGTGATGAGTTCATTTGGAGGGGATAGGGGATGTGTATGCCCTCTTCCTTCAGATGTTGATGCATGGCCTTTCCCTTTGTCTGTTTGTTTTAGTGTTTCACTGGTCGCAATTGCAGTCCGAAGCTGCTCTGTGAACTGGGTTTGCAGCCTCTGTTCCATTCCATCAAATAGTTGTTGGAGGCTCTGTAGAGTGATAGGGGGTTCTGGTAATTCGGTCATGGCAAGATATTGGTCGGGGGTGCTTTCAATGAAAGCACCAATTTAATACGACTGCCCCGCGGTTGTATCGAATGTTCTTTTTGGAGTAAAGAACACAGAAACTCCAAAAGAAACTAAGAAAAGAATATGTTCTTCATTGCCTTCCTGACACTTATTACATGATATTTATAAGGGAAAGAATATAAAAACAATCTAACCAGAAGAAACTATTGAGGCAAGCTAACCACATAATCTCCAAACTTGATTGGAACTTTTCGCGATCTTTTCGGTCTACCACTTCCCACCCTAATTGCTCACTCTTCCTCCGCATACACCTCACTTGCAGCTTCCACATCATTCTGACTCACTCCAGTAGTCGTAATAGTCGTATTAGTCGTATCACACGTTAAGCACAATACTCACGCACCTTAAGTACAAATCTCACGCACATTAATCACCCACACAACCGCACGGGAAGCATTCAACCGCACCTGAACCTTTCACGATATATATATATATATATATATATATATATATATATATATATATATATATATATATATATATATATATATATATATATATATATATATATATATATATACATATAGAATTACATTCAAGTAAAAACACCCCTTAAAATAAAAACTTGTGGACAAATATAGGTTGTTGGATTTGAAGATTCGATGGTCTTGATTGGATCATCCGCGCCAAGTGTTTGTACGTTAAGCTAATTCTGTTTTTATGTTTAGGGGGTATTTGTGGTATTTTCTATACATTATTAACCTTGTCTAATTATTCCACACCAAACACACACGCATTACATCTCTCTCCCTCCATCCCGCGTTCGTCTCTCTCCCTGTGCGTAGGAGGCGTCTGGAATCACGTCGTCTTCGCTTCTTCTTCCTTCGTTTTACTCTTCCATGTAGCAATGGTAGTCGGTGGGGACCGCGGTACATCGAAGAGGCGGAGACCACCGGTTGGAGCTGTCGGCCGAGATACTTTTCGTAGCCATTGTCGTCATTTTTTATGGGTTATTGTGGGTTGTGCTTTTTTTTTTTTTTTTTTTTTTCTTTTTCATTGGGGGTTTGGTTATTTGTAGTCCTTTCCGTCGTTTATGGGGTGGGGGGGGGGGTGGCTGGTGGCTGCCGGAGTTTGTCATGATTTTGAACCTAGGGTTTTTTATTTTGGGTGTGTTTGCATGGATCATAGGTATTAATTGCCAATAGATTTTAGTTTTGATGGATTAGAGGTGTTTCTGTGCTGTTTTTTTTTTTTTTTTTTTTTTTTTCATTCCTCTGTTGTGAGCTAGAGGTTGGGTGGGTTGCTTGGTGGTGATGAAATGTGTTGTGTTTGGATACTCCATCAATTTATGTTGTTGTTTTGAGAAAGAAGAAATCATTTTCACTCAACATAATGAACTATAATGGGTTATGAAATGTGGTTCATTTAGTATTTGAACACTCACATAAGAATTTGAGCATCTTAATTTTGTATCAGAATGCAATGTCATTCTAGAAGTAATAAATTATTCATTCGCATAGCTCAAAGGCCCAGAATATAATCTTACATTAATACGAATTGTTTCTCCTCTTAATCAGTCTTGTTTTGTTTTCGTACGTTCACTTGTTATGTGACGAAATGGTCTACATAATTTTTTTTCTCGATGTGTGCTAGCAGGTCAGGTAATCTGTGCACTCAGTGTTTTTTGTTATCACTGTCTTCTCCTATGGTTGAGGTTGTGTGCTAGCATGTGTATGTACGTGTGCGCGGCAGTTTGGTGGGCGTTTGTGATGTTTTTTTAGGGCATGGTCTTGTAATTTGGATCTTTCATTTTTTTCGAGTTAAATGGTTTATATGTATTTGTTTCTTCTTTTGTGCTCGACGTTTGACTGTAAATGTGCTCGTCCGTGTAGATATCGTGTTTTTTGTCATTTTTTGAGCTCTTTTTACTTGTTTTTTGTCAGGGTGTTTAAAGGTCAATGTTGTGAGTGATCTTACGGTGTCGGTTGGACTAGTTTGTGTGGCTCCGGTGCTTGTTTGGAATCTAAGCGTTTGCAGATGGCTTGGCGGGATTCAAAGAATAAGATTGATTGTGGGATCTTTCTTATGCGCCACATGGAGTCGTATGTCGGGCAGCGTGTCCCTGATTGGGATTGTGGTCTAGTAAAGGGGGACACGACGACTCTGCACAAGCTCAGGCTGCGTTACATGAAGGAGCTTGTGGTTTCGGACCATAATTTGCATCGTTCGGGCGACCTTTCTCGTGCGTATCAGTCGCTATCAACTCCTCTTCCATCCGCTTAGAGATGTTGGCTATTTAGTTAGTTCTTTTTTTTTTTTTTATTTGTGGTGTGATATGCGTAGTTATACTGCAAATTGTGCTCACTTTAATTTTTGGTCTTACTAAACCTTTTCACACCGCTACGTTTAATTTTGCGAGCATCTGCTTGTGCGCATATTTGGTTTTGATGATACTGTAACGGTTCACACGTCGTCATTAATTTACGGTAACACTTTTTTTAGCTTCGGTAAGTTTCTTGTGAGTGTTGTGCTAGTTTATATCTGTGTCATGCGCTATTAATACAGTTCTTGCTTATTCTCATTCTTAATATACTTAGTTTCTGGCACGTTACGTTTTGTACTACCCTCCAGCGTCCGTGCGCGTATATATTCTTGTGTGTGCGCAGTAGTTTGGTGTAACTATTTTTTTTATTTTTTTTTTTGCAAATTGCGAACGATCAGACATGGTCCACGGTGAGGTTATAGTTTCGAACGTTATGTGCATCGGTATATACTATTGTGTGCACCGATGGTCAACTGGGGGTTTATATCCAACATGTGTGCGTTTTGTAAATTTCCTGTGTGCGTAGATCACTTGCTGTATTTTCAATTTGTAATCGAGTAATAACATTAATCAGTTTTTGCTTTTAATGCAATTAATTTAGTTGGTGCATTAATCATGTGTGCGTATATATATTTTCCTGTGTGCTCAGATGTTTGTTTTTAATTTTTTTTTTACAGGTTGTGAATATGTATTCACGTTCCTCGTTGAGCTTACACTTGCGTGTATGTGTGCACCGCTACATACTCTTGTGTGTGCCAATAATTAAAAATTGAATTTATCCTCCAAATGCTGTGCGTAGGTTGCTTGCTCGTATTTAGTAAAAACCAAGAGCTAGTAATAATAAGTCTAGTCAATGTAAATATTCAAATACGGGTGATAAATCCAAAGAAATGACATATTTTATTATTTTTGAAAAAACCTTAATCTATTCTGAGTCTGACTCCACTCAATCCCTGTCTCTATTGTTTCGAATTGTTGTCCTTCATATGGGGTCTTCTCATTTTGTGTTGCAGGTCTCCAGTATTTTGCCCCCATCATCGCCTATTTTCATTACAAACTCTTGTGCATCGTGTTCACATTGTTCTTTGCCTGTTGAGCATGACAAAAAAACATTAAAACAGGATTGCATTCTTAATGATGTGCATGAGCTTTCAAAAACTTTTAATATGAATAACGTTGAATGGTAGTTCAATGTTGTGTGCAGCACTCAAATCCCTCGGCATTCACTCCCTTTGTGTGTTTGTGCCTTATTTTCATATATGTGGTGTATTCTGGAATATGTGCACAATAATAATTCGCTGTGTGCATGGTTGCTTAAACCCCTTATTTTTCTTCCATCAAAATAGTGTTCATCAAGTTCTCATTATTAACGTTTTCCATTGCTGTTATACGCGTACTTTTTCACCATTAACTTGTAATCAAATTAACACAATTTTGTTTCTCATTCTTAAATATTCTTAAATATACTGAAGCACATACAATTTTCTTAATTAATCATACACTGGCCTTCAACTCTCGTAATCAAGTCGGGATGCTTACCTGGTAGTGATGACGATGTATACTCTTTGTGTTCATGTGTGCTCGTTCGATGCTTCGCCGGGGATATATTTTTTGAATTCTGATTGGCGTGGGAGTGGAATGCCGTGGATGGGGATTGCTTGTGTTTTGCTGTTGTTCAATCCTACTATAATTAATCTACTTTAATTTAGGCTATATATCAAAAACCATATTTTTACCGTGATTAGCATTGCAATAAATTGTCTTATTTGCCCTTTTAATCTATACTAACAGTCTAGTCTTTAATTTTTCCACTTAAATCTAATTTTTTCCCCTTAAATCTATTCCATTCATCTAATCTAATCTAATGGCTCATATTTGTCCACATGTTTGTATTTTAAGGGGGTTTGCATGTGAATGCAACCCTCTCTCTCTCTCTCTCTCTCTCTCTCTCTCTATATATATATATATATATATATATATATATATATATATATATATATATATATATATATATATATATATATATATATATATGTATGTATATTGGGGGATCAAATGAAGGCAAATGTGAACTTGTGCATTTATAAGTATTATGGTGTTGCATTTTTTGATTATTGATTATATTTTGTACATGTAGAGTTTTTGTTATTTACTTTTATAGATATTTAATTTTACGTCTGACTTACACTTGTAAGCATTATAAAATGCATTTTGTAATTTTGCATAATGCATTTTAGAGTTTGCACCTGATCTTACCTACATATATCTAATACATACATATATGTAATACATATAGTTATTTACGAAAATACATTCCCCTATCTATTTATATTAATATACAATACTTTTTTTTTTTTTTTTTTTTTTTTTACATTATAAGCTTCCTCATAATGCATTATAACTAAATATATTTTTTTTTGCCAACTATCATATAATGTGATGACACCTCTTGTTACCATTCCAAATAGGTGGTCATATGATAAAAATAAAAAAATATATATATATATTTTTTTTATGAAGAGGAGGGAAGATTCAAAAGAAACAAACTATATATATAATGTTATGGAGTCTACGCTGCTTGGGAATGCCTAACAGCTAAACACTCATCACCAAGAATATCTTGAATAAGAGGAGATGGATTGTGAGACTTGGAGACCCCTTCCATGTTGAATGGAAACATTAATTAGCAAGGAAATTCGCTACACGAGTCTATTAATGATAATAAATGTGTTCCATAACCACCTCTCAAACTACCTCAATGTGTAGAGTTTATATAAATTTCTAATCATCGAAATCTCAATACAATTAACTATCTAAACACATGAGCTCTTAAATAGATGAGGATCGGACTAAATTAAATACTATAGAAAAATTAAAATATTTCACTTGAAATTACTTCCAACAAAGATGAAGGCCTCAGGTCGTACTAACTCACATAAACGCTTTCATTTTTTTTTTGAATTACAAGAAAGTCCACGTCCGCTATCAAATGTGTGCTTAAACTTTTATTTTCTCAATTTTAAAATTCAGAGGTGGCGATTACATGAAGAATTGAATTATGCACAACTTTAATCATTAAACTTGATTATTACATTTGAATTATGAATTAGGCCTAACCAATAATTTTATAGACAAGCTAGTGGTAGCATCAATCAAGGAAAGACATGCCATGCAAGCCAATAACAACATTTGGACTTATACTCTAATAATAATATATAGTTTGAGGTTTCATATAAGAGGTGCCAAATTTAACTTAAGTACGCTACCTTAAAAAATCAGACCAGCCAGCTCACTGTCCATTTAAATGATCCTAAAATGCAGTCATAACAGCTATGTCAAATTAAATTTTAGGATTAATATATACACACCTTATAAGTAGATTAATCTTAATTAAGAATTTGACTTTAATTATTAGGATGTTTATGTTTATTTTAATTCTTTATTTTCTTTTCCCAAATTTTCTATTTTATAAAAAAAAAAATCAACTAATAAACAAATAAACATCCAGAGTATATTGCTGAGGTTGTACTTAGTATACTGCTATACCCATGCATGATGCATGATGCATGATGCATGATGCATGCTGTCTTGTTTTTCTTGTGAAGCAATTAAGAGCCAACTGATCATCGGATTCTTTGTCACTAAGTTTCAATCGAATGGAATTATTCTCCTTAATTACTTCTAATTTGTCACAAAATGAACAACATATATGCTTCTATTTTTATCTTCAAAATTCATGATCAAATTACGATTATGTACATAAACATGTCGATTTATTAGTGCATTAAGACCCAATTACCTGTTAGTGACCTGTAATAATATGTCACTAGGTCGTCGTCTAACCATATTCCGGTGGTGAAAACCGACGACGACGACTTGCACGTCGTCGAAGAAGGTTGGGTCGCCTTCTCCAGCGACGAGAGAGATGGCGACCAAACTAGCCGCCATCTCCAATGGTCGGAGAAGGCGACCAGGTTTGGTCGCCATCCCATCTCCGTTCTCTGTCCCTTGGAAATGGCGACCAGTTTAATTTGGTCGCCTTCTCCAACGACAGAGAAGTCAACCAATTGGTCGCCATCTCCAGTTGCCATAGAAGGCAACCAACTCTTCTTTCGTGACGTGTTGGTCGCCGTCGTCAATTTTAACCACCGGAACATCGTCGGACAACCTAGTGACATGTTATTATATTATAGGTCACTAACAGGTGTTTGGACTTTGATACATTAAATCGTCATGTTTATGTATCTAATTATAACTTTTAAAAGTTTAAGAGTCTAATTGATTTCTTAGATAATATTTAACTCTGTATTTGAATCTTTTCTGTTAAATTTAAAGTCCCTCAACATGAGGTCAGATTATCGATTCCAAATTTCCAACCGAGAATAATGGTAACTAGTATTATTCTATTCATATTTAAGTCGTTGGGATGGGTGTAATTAAACTTAATTAAGATGACGTCTCGACAAAACCTTGGATGCCTACGATTTGTTTAGAATGTTGAGTTTGTCCTAACATAGGGACAGGACAACATTGTTGTATTATGCACCCATGCCAAGAATTAATTAAAAAATGTTAGGACATTCAAATCAATGTTTAATAAAGAAAGACACGTTCATAAGACGAAGCAGAAAAATGGTGGGGAAATGGTCGTAACATAATTTTTGTATTAAAGTGTTATGCGTTTAATTTTTATTAATACTTTCTCGATCAATTTAAATTACTGCATAAGGACAGCACATACTTTCGAGTAGTGACTACAAATTCCTCATAAATTTAAAAAAAGGAAAATAAATAAAATTATGTGTGCTCTAAAATAATGCATTACAAGTCACGTAAAATCTAATAAAAGGGAAACAGCAGTTGACTTTGCATGGTGTCTAAGAAAATATTTTCTTTTCTAAATTATGTAATTGATGATTGATGTACGGCTAGAAATCAATAAAAAGCGAAGAAAATGCAATGTTATTTTGATAATTTCAATAATATGCAGATGCATTTAAATATGTTTGATGGTGCTTTAAGTCCAATGCACCGTCAAGCATTTTCGTGTGCACCATTACACCATAGACGAACACTTAGTACACCACTGACCACTATTAAAGTACTAAGTGAACCACAAACTAGCACTTAGTATATCACAAAAATATACTTGATGTAGAAAATTATCAAAAATGTCATTGCATTTTTTCCCATTTTCATTGATTTTTAGCCATTGATCTAAGCTCATCCTATAGTCCAGATATGTCCACACGTCCACACCGAGGGAAGTATATATATATATATATATATATATATATATGGATCAGTTCACGTGTGAAGACTCTCCCAAGTGAAAGATGAGGTGAAATCTGAGCTGTTGATCTAATCTAGATCAACATCGGCTCAAATCAAGAAAAATTATTTTTTAAAAAATGTGCATCTGTCAACATGCATGCAAATGATCAATTGTCTCAAACTGATGCACCTTAATATATAAAACTACGCACCTTAAGTTATAAAGCCACGCATCTTAAGGTATAAAACAACTCACCTTAAGTTTAAACTTATGCACCTTAAACTAGAAAAGTGACGTACCTTAAGCTTTAAATATACGCACCATAAGAAGGAAAATGACGCACCTTAAGAATGAGAACGACGCACCTAAAGCTTTAGAAGACTGGCGCACCTTATTAAGTTTCAACAAAAAACACACCTTAAGTTCTCAACTGAAGAACTGACACACCTTAAGTACAAAAACCACGCACCTTAAGAAGGAGAACGACGGACCTTAATAATGAGAACGATGCACATTAAGTTTAACCAATACGCAAAAAGATCAAATTGCCACCGCGTTTTCTTAAAAAAAGTTTTCTTCAATTTGGGTTGTTGATTTTGATTAGACCATCAAGGGCTGAGATTAAATCCCATGCCATCTTTTAATTACCTGAAGCCTATTACCGCATCTGATCTTATATATATATATATATATATATATATATATATATATATATATATATATATATATATATATATATATATATATATATATATATATATATATATATATATATATATAGGCCAGTTTAAGTGTTCCAGTGCGGGTGAATGCTTTCCATGCGGTTGCGCAGGTGATTAATGTGCATGAGTTTTGTAGTTAATGTGCGTGAGTCTTGTGTTTAAGGTGCGTGAGGTTTGTGTTTAATGTGCGTGAGTGTGTAGTGCTTAATATGCGTGAGTTTTGTATTAAGTTTCGTGAGTCTTGTGTCTAAAGTGCGTGAGTTGTGTGCTTAATGTGCGTGAGTGTATACTTAATGTGAGTTGATGTTGAAACTTTAAAGTGCATGAGTTTTATGCTTAATGTGCGTGAGTTTTGTGCTTAATGTGCATGAGTCTTATGCTTAAGGTGCGTGAGTCTTGTACTTAATGTGCGTGAGTGTGTACTTAATGTGAGTTGTTGTTAAAACTTAAGGTGCATGTGTTTTTGTGCTTAATGTGCGTGCGTTTTGTGTTTAAGGTGCGTGAGAGTTGTGCTTAAGATGTGTGAGTTTTGTACTTAAGGTGCGTAAGTTTGTGTTCTGAATGTATTTTGTTTGTGTGTTTAATGTGCGTCTGTTGTGTACTTAAAGTGCGCCAGTCTAATGCTTAATGTGAGTCCACCCGCACAACCGCACGAGAAGCACCACCCGCACTTGATCCCTTCCACACACACACACACACACACACACACACACATATATATATATAAAAGTTAGGATCAAACGAAAACAAGGCCCTCTTGTAAAAAGTGAAGACTGATCTCAACCGCAGACAATAGGGTTCATCCATGGTTGAAGGTTTTTGGTAAAAAAAAAAACACGGGGTCAATTTTATAATTATAGAAAACTTTTAAGAGCCGGGTTCATATTATATTTATTAGAAAGAGTAAATACTAGCTAAGGTCCCTTGAGTTTGGTGGTTTCACCACCTATAGTCCCTAACTTTCATAATTACCATCCGTGGTCTTGCGAGTTGTGAAATCTGACTTGCTGTCATCCTTCCGTTAGTTCTTTCCGTTTAAGTCGTCAAAAGCAGGGGTATATAGGTCATTTGGCATTGTTTTCAGCTATGGCTTCAACCTTGAATTGCAGGGGGGCCCCATTGCCGGAATTGCACCCAGAGACGAGGACTGGATCGCGATGCGAGAGTTCGCAGATGGTCGTTGATCGCTAAATTGATGGTGGCGATCATCGTGCTGGTACCAGGAGACTGCTCTGGAGGATCTCGATCGACCATCGGCGATCTCTGACCGTCGACAAAGTACAGCGCGGTCAAAATTGGTGAAAAGTCAAAATTGCGAGATTTTTTGCAAATCGCCAGAGCATTCTCCTTGGGCGCCTGCAACGCAAGATTTCTCACCGGCATCCAAATCTGCCGCCCTCACCCGTCCACCTTTGTGTGGCGGTCCTTGGACGGTTTCTTCACAAACTTGTTGCCAGAATTGCTTTCTTAATTTCCCAGAAGGCAGAGACAGAAGGGGTTTTTTTTTTTAAAAAAAAAATTATTATTATTATTATTATTAGAACTGAAATTGATTGGATTGAAATCAGAGTAACATTGCAACAATCAATTCATTTGTGGATTAAATCAAAATAGCACACCCAAAGGTGGAATTGCCGGAATTCAATCCGTGGACGGTTTCTTCACCAACTTGTTGTCAGAATTGCTTTCTTGATTTCTAAGAAGGTGGTGACCATCTTCCAGCGAGCGTGCTCGGTGTAGGTAACAGCGTCACGGATCACGTTCTTCGCTGACCTTTCAAAGATTTTTGATTGCGCTGGGTGGGGGTTCTTGATTTCCCAGAAATGGAGCCAACGAAGTTCTGAATGTTTTGTTATATAACAAATGACATATTTACCCCCTCTTTTGACGGTTTAGACGGAAGGGACTAACGCGAGAATGACAGCAGGTCAGATTTCGCAACTCGGAGGACCACGGATGGTAATTACGTAAGTTAGGGACTATAGGTCGTGAAACCACCAAACTCGAGGGACCTTGACTGGTATTTACTCTTATTGAAAACTTGAAAGTTTAGTAATAGTAAGATCTTAGCTTTTTATTTTTCGAGATGGAGGTTGTGGATGTTTCACGCGGAGATGCTCCCAAGTGAAAAATGGGTTAGATTTGAGCCGTTGATCAAATATAGATCAACGACTCAAATCAATGAAAATAAAAAAAAACGCGTGTCCTGAAATGCATCCATCTTCTTCATGTTTACTCCAAAATATAACAATTCCACAATTTGTTATTATTTTGCTATCATATATATATATATATATATATATATATATATATATATATATATATATATATATATATATATATATATATATATTCATTTGAATTAGATAATTTTGAACTTAGGAACCAAAACTGAAAAAATCCACTGTATTGTTGAATGAATAAAAAAAAAACTGTAAAAATGGTGCACCTTAAGAAGAAAAACAACGCACCTTAAGAAGGAAAACAATGCACTTTAAGAAGAAAAACAATGCACCTTAAGAAGGAGAACCACGCACCTAAAGCTTTAGATCGACGCACCTTAAGAAGCAAAACCACGCACATAAAGCTTTAGACTGACGCACTTAAGTTTTCAAAAACTGATGCACCTTAAGCACACAACACAAAAATCACACACCTTAAGAAGGAAAACCACACACCTTAAGACGAAAAACCACGCACCTTAATTTGACCTAGATGTAAAAAGACCAAATTCTCACCGCATTGTTTTAATCATTGTTAATCCTGGACGTTGATTTAGACAAGATCAATTGCTCTCATCTCATCGCACCTCCGCACATGGGCGCAGTGTGACAACCCAAAAATAATTTTCCTAAATTCTATTTTATAAATTTCAAAATAGTCATTTTCACCCTTTCAAAAATATTATTTCGAAAACGGTGTTTGAATTAAATATTTTAAATTGAGTTTTTTTTTTAAAATAAATTCAGCACCGAGAATATTCTATTTCTAAAATCCTAAATTCTCGGGTACATTGCGTACAAAGTTTTGACCCAAAAAAGTCAATCTGAGTGAAACCGGAAAGGAACCTGTGAAACCTGAACCAAGCGTCTTAACTAGAAACTAATTTTAGTAATTCTATTTTGACCCCAAGTTATCCCAAAATCATTTTTAAGACCATGGTCCATGTTTGTCTGAGATATTTTAGAATAAGCAAATTTATCCTTTTGCCCTCAACCAATCATTGGGCATAAACCTAGGGTTTTGCACCCATATAAATAGAATATTATCCTCTATGTAACACCCATAATTTTTAAAACAGTTAAAAGCTTATATAAATAACGCAATCTATCGTTAAACATCCAAATAGAGCATAAACTATTCGTGAGAGTCGGGGTGCTATGCCACACCTAGGTTTGAGAACCTAGGTGCACAGGCTAAACTAACCAATACATAAAATTCATAAGTCCAAAACACAAGCCAAGGCACGCAGGCCAGCACCAGTACTAACTAAGCTAAGGCTACAAGTCCAACTAGCGCGCTCCATAGCTACTGATCATCACCTGAAAAACATGTCGTAGCAACCGTCAGCAAATAATGCTGAGTAACCCACTCCCACACGTTAAGTACAATAAATATAAATATAGGAAATTATTTTGAAACTGGAATACATATATAATCCTGAGCAACTCTAGCTTTAAAACCAGGATCAAGACTCGAGACACCATCAATAAGGTAACATTTCGAATATTATAGAGATACTAGCATGCATCCCTCGTTTGCAAGGCATAATAGACAAGTAAGCTCATAAATAGCAATTAAAGGCAACAATGGGATCCAATGGCAATCAATTAGCAAGAAATCATCAAAGCACACAATCCATCTTCCAACCTTATACCAAGTTCCAACATTTACTCCTCTCCATCCGTATATCAGTTCCAACCTGTACCTCCAGGCCACCCTTATATCGCTTCCCTTATTCCTCCGGAGCACGCATGCCCCACACCGAATCCACCAACAAGTCCACCAACATGGTAGCACCGAAGTGCCATTCGCATGATCTGTGCCTATAGCACTATAATCAAGGGGTCAGCGCGTATAGCTCTGGCATGGCACCACGTCGCTTATACCCTGACCCAAGCCTTTAGCGAGCAAGTCTAATGGGTGGTCCGTGCCTTTAGCACGATAACCGAGCACTCGTTGTGCTATCCGCCAATAATTCATTTCCACCAATCACAATCTCATTATCATCAATCTCAACCATCATTACGCAATGATCACAATACCCATCATCATTCAATCAATCAATCATATAATCAACAATAACAATCAAGGTACAATAACAAACGACACATGCTGCATACAAATTCCTAGAACGGTACTCAAAACATCATACGAGACTCATAAACATCAAACGGAGTACAACGGGACACAGGGAAATAACAAACGCGGAAAAACAGCCCACCGCACCACCACATTCCAGCGGGTGCCCAACGGGCAGTCGACTGCCCGCTGGAATTGGGTAATCAGGGCCGCGGGTAGGTGGCAGGGTTTCGTTCCCCCCACCTACCCCCCCATTGGTACGAAGGTAAATATCCGGTTCGGTGTTCGTCCATGGAACGCAAAACCATGTCCAAACATATTCCAACACGTATCAACAACAACACAGAATCAATTAACAAAGATTGAACCAAGTATCATTCCAATTACATTCTAACGCAATTCCTAAACATGCCAAGACTTTACATCAATCACATAACGGTTCAGGAGCATCCGGAACCTCAAGAACATCAAGAAATCTATATGCAAAGCCTTAAAGACAAGTCTTAGACTAGAATCAACACCCGAGCATGCATAAACCCACCCAAGGATACCAAGAACATCACAACACGAGATTCACGATATAAACCCTAGGGACAAGCTCTAGACATAATTAAATACAAGATCAAACTAATGACCACACAATGCCATCAGGAATATCAAGAATAGCAATAATTCACCATATAAACCTAAAGACAAGCTCTAACAAGATATACATACAAAATCACACATTCAATCAATCAACGGAGCCAATCAATAAACAATAGCAAGGAAAATAGGTTTTGTAAGACATGGGTTACCTCTTAGCCCTTAATCAAATTCCCTTGGCTACTAAGGTTCTTTTCTAAGATCTCCTCCCAATTGATTCTTCCTAGGCTCGGTAGGGGGAATTCCTTTGCTAGATTACTTGAGGGAATATTTCGGGTGGCAGAGCTATTCGTGGTAGGGTTTCTAAATGCTTTCTAATCCCCAATATATAGATTCCGGAATCCTAACTAGAATCAGAATATTAAAGGCTCACTTTCCCTATTCCCGACGGGATTAAAGTTGTGCTAGGGATAAGGGTCCATGGTCCATTGTGAACCATATCAATTAATTAAAGGAATTCTAGTCCAATTAAATCCATTTTAATTATATATTAAAGGAATTAATTTCATAATTAATCCAGATTTAGAGGCCGTAACACGGGGTGTTACACTCTACATTCTCTTGATCTTTTACATTTGCCTCTTCACCTTTGAGCTCTCTATTAGAAGGAAGAAACAATTGCAGTAAGTTTTCCCCAAGCTCTTTTCATCCATTCATTCTTTTGCTTCTAGTTTCCTTCCTTTGTTTGGCTGAGATGTTTAGGAAGTGAAGGAAGTGGTGTTTGAGTAGAGAGGAGGATGAAATCCACACAAAGAAGAAGAAGAAGCAAATGTATAACCCATGGACTCCCAACTAGCTTTATTTTGACCCTGTGAAATCTAGATTGAAGTGTAAACGCTTAGAAATGCTAGATTATTGCTGTGGTTGAGCTATTAGTGATCTATTGTTGATATGATTGAATTGTTGAAGTTTTGGGAGTGTTGGTTGCACCTGTTTTGTCTATCAGGTGAAGGAGAAAGGGGTCTGGTGCACACAGATGGTGCACTAGTAGCCCAACGGATCCAGGAGTGATCCGTTGGCCAGGTCCATTAGTAGGCAGACTCAGGCAACGAATCATGGTATGATCTGTTGCCATGCACCGCCGCTTGGCGGAGCCAAGAGGCGGGGCTCCTCAAGCCCCGCTACGCACTCCGCCAGGCCAAAAAGAAGTGTTGGTCGGGCCTTCTGTGGCTCAACTTCGGGTCGTTCGAACCGGGACTCGGACACTCAGGTTCGTTACGACGCACTAGTAGAAGTTGATTTCGTTGATTTTGGAGTTGAAATGCTTAAATTACAGTAGAAATTGTGTTGAGAATATATATTGAAGTGCATTGTGTATTGTTTACAGTGAAGAAAATTTGAAGTGTTTGAGCTTAACTTTTTGAATGAGAAACATGATCATTATTTGATTGTTGGATTGAAAAGCATGATCATTATTTGATGAGTTATGATTGAAAAGCATGTTTAAGTATCTATTGTGATTTATTGAGAAGCATGCCAATAATGTCAGAATTTGAGATATCCAGTGCTTGATTTCTTAGATTACAGTAAATAGAATTTGCAAGAGTATAAAGTATATTTTGAGTTTAAAGAGCATGATCATTACTTGTTAAGTATTTGCTAAGAAGTTTGCTAAGTTTTGAGTTATAAACATGAAGTAGTACTTTGTTTGCTTGTTCCACAGTGAAAGAGAATTTGAGAATTCCTTGTAGTAAAAGAGCATGTTAACATATCATGAACTAAAGTGCATTAGTGGCTCTAAGTAAGCCTAAGTTCTATTTCAAAAATCTATATCTATTTTGGAAAATCATTATCTAGTTGCATTGAGAAGTTGCATGATATTTGATTTCCAATTTGTGAGAAAAGAGAATTGTTGAGAAACTATGTGCATGAGATTGCATAAGCAGATTTGTTGCATAAGAAAGAAGTGCATGATTTATATCTATATGTATCTAGTGTGAGTGATCCGAGGTTTTAGAGACCCGTTTGGACTATGTCCTTTCGGAAGAAAAGAGAAAGAATGAAAGTTGATTAAGACATTGCGATCCGATGTGAAGTAACGAGGTTGAATTCCCGAGTTACTAGGTTGGATACTATCCGTCGGGCTTGGAATCCCAGTTAGGGAGTGTGCACACTGACAAGTACGATACCTGATTCCACAGAGTTTGAGAAAAGAACGAAGAGAGTGGTTCTATAGGCGAGATGAGTATTAGGCCGGCTAGATGCCGATCCCAGATAGGTCCGTTCACGTTATGGTGAAGTTCCTACCTCGCCCACGAGTAAAAGTAAAGAAAGAAAGAAAATGAGTCTATGTTACTCAAGAGAAAGAAAAGAAAAGCGAGTACGTGTGACTCAAGTGAAAGAAGAGAAAAGCGAGTCATTGTGACTCTAAGAAACCTCTACAGTACAAGTGTTCCTTGTTACAAAAGAAAGAGTGTATATGTATATCTATCTATACTTATACTAAAGCATCATGTTCATCTTATTGCATGATTATATGATTTGGACGTGTTACATGAAAGTATGAGAAGAAACATGACTTTATATTGTTATTTATTAATTATCTTGATAGCATGAGATTGCTTGTTAAAAGTTTAAGTACATCTTTATCTATCACTCGAGCATGAGTAATGTATTTCGCCATGATAAGCTATATCTGTGAAAGTACGAGATTGTTGATGAATTAAATGTTTGAGAAAGCATGCCTATTTAATGATTAGGTTGCAAGCATCTAGAACTTATTGTTGAGTATGTTTAAGTGTTGCTTAAAGTGATTAAGTTTACTTGATCTAAGTGAACATGACAAATGTTTTCCAAAAGTATATACTATAGTACTTTACAAGGTTGAGCGGCGTTATACTTAGATTCGTGCTAACGGGTTGTTTTCTACTTGCTTGTTTGTTAACCCCTTTCAGGTGGGCCCAGTTCTTGAGCGGGATGAGTTAGACTAGCTTATTATGCACACACAAACCGATACACTCCATAGAAAACTGTACGCTTTAGGACTTATATTATGCAAGCAATTTAATATATATTTACATAAATTGGAAATTATAGATTTGAGGGATCTGCCAAACTAAAATCTAAGTGAAAAAAAAAAAAAGAATAAGAAGCAAGGAATCACACAACTCAACTCCTAGCTAATTCCTAAATATATGACTTGTAACAATGTACAACTTTTTCCTTTCATTTTGAGTCAACAAGAAGCACTTGTGCACTCACAAGCAGAGATTAGGTATAGGCCAAGGTTTTGTTTTTTCTATTATTGCATATACTAAAAGATTATGATTATTATTTTGTTTGAAATAATGAGCATATATTAAGAAGTTTGATTATTATCTGTGGTGATGGTCTCAGTTAAACACGACGAAATATGATGGGTGCACCATATTGAGGGTGGAGAAGCATCAACACAGTCGGGGCATGTTGATAGCATGGCGACATTCGAAATGAGAAACGTTGTAGTATGATTGCGAGTGTAAGCTTTGTTTGTAAAATTGCTAGGTTTTGTCCGATGCATTGTCGGACTCCAATGCCAAAGGGAATGTAAGCCGCGGGATGCTTTGTTGCCATAGCTACTCCCTTGATGAATCGGGTGGGGTTGAACTCGTTCACATCACTGCCCCATAATGTTTGGTCATGATGAATGGCTAGGATTGGTATCAAGAGCTCGGTCCCACAAGGGATCTTGCATCCTCCAAGCTCCACATCAATCTTCGCTCGCCTAATCATCGCAACAACTGGAGGGTAGAGACGCAAGGACTCATTCAGAATCATGCTCAACTGCACAGCATATCACAAACATATATATTTAGATAAATAGTTTAAAAATGTCTAAAATGTCTTTAATACATATTAATTTGGTCGTGTTTGGTAACATTTTTACAAAGTGAAAGACATTTAAGACTAAAAGTGTAACAATTTTTAATGTTGAAAAGGTAGATGTGAAATATTCCTTTAACAGTCAAATACTAAAAGTAAATAAATAAATAAATAAATAAATAAATCAATCAATCAATCAATCAATCAATCAACATAATAAAAATGCCCGTATAGTAAAATTTTAAAGAGTAATTAAATAAACCATTTCGTAATAAATATGTGAGACTTTAAGAAGATAGTCACGACACACAATCAAAAAATTAATTCAAACTAGTAATTCACCCGCGCGATGCACGAAAAAAAATTATGTTATTATAAATATAAATAAAAAATAGAAAAACTAAAATATTTTAAATTGTTTAATATAATAATATCTTTGAGCTTCCATTGGTCAAGTATTTATTATTTTTATAGAATAAAAAATTAAAATTAAAATTAAAATTAAAATTAAAATTTTGTATGGTTAATATAATCTCTAATTATGTGCATATTCAAATAAACTTATAAAGAGAATTTACATAATTATATTGATTTATTCTTAATTGTATTTCATCTATATTATAATTTTCACAATACGAATAATAACTAAGATAATTACATTTGGAAAGCAAATTTCAAATTTTGTATGGAATAAATTTAAACTCTAATTGAACACATTTTTTATATGATTAAATAATATATAACTATTTTATTTTTCAAAAGTATATTTTTTATATGATTATATAATATATAGCTATTTTATTTTTCAAATGTTGTGTTTTTTTTTTTTTTTATATATAATAAAGGATGTTGTGACATTAATTACTTTCCAAACTATATAGCTTTATTATAGTTAAATAAGAAGCTAATATGAATTAGTGTGCCACTTATCTGTTCAATGACTAAATTGATAATCACGGCTAAAAAATATTCATTTCTCTACCACCTTCCTAAAAGTGGTAAGAAAATAAGGATTAATAGTATTTAAATAAAAAAAAAAAAGTTTTCCAAACGAATTCTGATATTTGAAAAATTAGTCCTTAATATTACCAATCACTTCTAGTTCTAGTGAATGGTCAAAATTTCTATCCATAAAAAAAATACTTGAAAAAGTTGAGAAAAAGACTTTTCGTTTCTTAGATGGTTAGAAAAGTAAATAAAAAATTGACATATCTTTATTTTTAAATTTGAAATAAGGTCATTGTAAAAATTCTCAACCAATAAAATGTACTGTATCATAATAAAAATTCTCAACCTTAGAAGACGATGTCAAAGCAATTAGAAACACAACAATCAATAAAATATGTCGTAATAAAATACCTTAAAAGGCGAGGTAGAAGTAAATAAGATTTAGGGTCGGTTTGAAAAGTAAGAAAATAACTTTTGAAAATTGAGTTATTTTTTTAAAAATATTTTCATTTTTAGTGTTTTGAAAAATTTGATGTGTTTGGTTTATTTTCTAAAAATTGAGTAGAATTGTATAATTAAATATTTTGACGGAAGTCATTTTTTATCAAAATAACTTCATTTTTTTTTTATTAACGAAAATTATTTTCGGTTGACTAAATCTTTTTGTTACTTTCAAACACTAAAAACTCAAAAAATATTTTTCATAAGTCATTTTCCTACTTTTCAAATCGTCTCTTAATTAATAACACAAATAATGTTTGTCTTAATCACACAAAAACAAAAGAGAGGAAGGTGGGCCTACCATCTTAAACTTGGCAATATCATCTTTGGAGGGTATATCACGTGACCCACACACCTTGACCACCTCCTCACGTGCCAGGTCCTGCCACCGTGGGTGCATCGCCAGCAAGACGGCTGTCCAAGTCAGCAAGTTCGACGTGGTTTGCTCGCCGGCGAAGAAGAACGTCTTGCACTCCTCGGCAATGTCGTCCACCGTGATCGCCGTCGCAGAAGCGGCCGGCGGCGGCGACGGACCCTCCTTCATGCTTGCTTGGATCATAAGGCCCAGCAAATCCTTTGGCCTATTTTCAACCATTCCACTTCCCCAATTCTCTCTCCTTTCTTCAATAACATTTATTAGAGATCTCTTAATCTCTCTATCCAACTTCCAACACTTCATGTTCCTTTTAGTGGGCAAGAATCTAAACACCAAAAAAAAAAAGTCAAAACTCAAAATTTAATTTGCCCTTTGTTAACCTGACCATTATTAGCTGTTTGATGACTTGGTTAAATAATCAATATAAGTGTGTGATGAATTAACTTTTTGTAATAGTTTATTGCTTTAAAATACTAAAATTCCGAAAGTTGCTCAAAGTAGTTTTTTCGATCAAGCTTTTTAAGAAAGTAATTTTGCATGTAATCAGCTATTAGCTAACAGCTAATTTATCAAATACTTTTCTACAATCAGCTAATGCTATCAACTAATCAAACTCACTAACCCAATCAACTATTGAACCCGAATAACGTCTAAGTGTTTGATTACCTATATCCAGGAATGAAAACCTTTTGTAATGCTTCACTTGTTAGCAGCACTTGTTGAGCTTGTAAGCTGAAAATGGCTTTCCCTTGTTCATAGCTACTCCCAAATGCAGTTTGTGCCA
Organism: Ipomoea nil; assembly: GCF_001879475.1. Taxonomy (NCBI): domain Eukaryota; kingdom Viridiplantae; phylum Streptophyta; class Magnoliopsida; order Solanales; family Convolvulaceae; genus Ipomoea; species Ipomoea nil. Next base: position 45,215 of record NW_017619392.1, read on the forward strand.
CAATGTCTTGTGTCAACATTTTAAAACATTCCGACACTTCAATTTCTACTTCTCCACACTTTGACAACATGTCTGTCCATTTCTCCAACATTTCAATCACTTTACACCCTATTGCTGGCATTAACATCTGCAATATTTCCCAACAACAATTCATTTTTATATCAAAATGAATAAATAAATAAAATTGGTTGATTTGATTTTTGTTTGAATAGGAATCTAGACTTCATCGGAGAGTTGGCCTTAAATGGGCCCCACTGAAGCTCGACTGAATTAGTCTTACTTTACAAGATATAAAATAAAAATAAATAATAATAATAATTTGGACTTGCCTTGAGATTTTCCATATGAAAAGTGGGCGTGATGATTTTTCTGTGGTGAGCCCATTTTTCTCCTTGCAGGCTAAGAAGGCCATTACCTTCAAGCTGTCTTATGAGGGGGTGAGCGTCATTCTTCTCGTAGAATTTTGATTTTGAGGTATATATTTCTCTAATTAGGTCGGGATCGGCTACAGCGAGACGCGGTGTCGGTCCGAACCACAGTAGAATTGTTGCACCTTGATATAAAAGAGACGAATTACAATATTAGATTTGATGCATTATATATATATATATAATATTTTAATTTTAATTTTAATTTTCACTGGTTCTCGGGTATTCTTAAAAAAAAATGTTTTAATTTGGAACAAACTTGGGAGTTGGGACCACCAACAAACATTGTAACCATGTCTAAAAAAGACCACATTATTAAACTCAAACATGTCATAATGTTGAAAAAATTTAAAGTGATGGAGTAGTAGAAGAGGGTTTAAACTTCACAATTTGAAGCACTCATCACACCTAGCTTCTTATAAGAGGACAAAGCAAGGCATACGAAAAAAAAAAAAAATTATGAAATGTTATGCATTTCAAATATATAAAAGTTAAATTACAATCCACTAGCCATATATGCCATCATTAATGGAAACTTTCACAATGCTACACATATGGCATGATGTCATAATCTAAAAATAATTGAGATGAGAAAGGAGTCGAAAATTTAATTAACAACACTACACATAATTTGTTTTCTAATGTTGTCAATCGAAGAAAGATAGAACAAACAAGAATGAATAATATAATGTTACATTTTTCTTAGAAATAATTAAGATATATAACGTCAAGAGTGGGAGAAAGAGTGCGAGTTAGCTCACTAAACTTGTAACTTTTTACCGGACTAGTAGTTTTACATACTCCCTAAGAGAATTTTAAAATTTTATTTAGCTTTAACACGAATGAAAGACAGATAATCATAGAAATTAAAAAGTTACGAGTTATGAACTCACCATAGATTTTCTTCCAATGATGATAGAAGGGGAGGACCCTTGGGAGTATATTGTGAGAATCATAAGGGATGGACTGTGAAGAGGCTTTCAACATTAGGCTCAAAATCTCCTTACCATTTCCAATGAGGAATCTATAAGGACGGCCTCTTATTCCTTGTTTGGCAAAGTGCTGTTCTATCTTCCTTGGCCTCCAACACAGATAAAGCATGGCCCTCACCAGAACCAAACACACCGCAAAAGAAATGCCAAGAAACTTGATATAATTATACTTCCATTCCATGGAGAACAGCTTCGAATTCTCTTCTTCCATGGCAGACTTTTTTTTTTTTTTTTTTTTTTTCTTCTACGTAGTGGATATGGGCAATCCTCAAAAGGGAACAAAAGCCTGTGTTTGTGGGTTTGCCTTTGAGCCAGCTACCTTTGTTGTATGTACTATGTAGAGGTAGCAGCCTTTTCTTATATACATATTTTTTTGCTTTTGTTTATGTTATATGTTTGTTGCTTCCTTCTCAGTGTCTTCTCCTTTTAATGCTAAACAACAAAGTTTGAGAAGGCCAGGAGAGAGAGAGAGAGAATTTGTTTTGCAAGGCCAACGGCGCAGGGGCCGCCATTGGGATTGTGAGGGTCAACTAATAATCAATTTTAGGATCAAGCAGTTTGTAGCTCGATGACACCGATTATCCCAAATGAGAAGTCACAGGTTCAAATTCTAATTCGGGGCATAAATTCTTTGTGTTTCAATAGGTTGAGAAAGTATGTATAGACAGATACTACATTGTAATAGAGTCAGTACATAGTACTAAAAAAAAAAATCAATTTTGAGCTTTTGATTAGAAAAATGCATATTGTTACCAAATCTTATGCACAAATTTGGTTACAAATAAGTGAGATCGTATTACAAGTTAATTAGTAATTTAAAAGAATGATAATTTACACAGAAGTGTAGTTTACAGGTGTACACTCTC
>NW_017619392.1:55000-90847 GCF_001879475.1 Ipomoea nil
CTTTTTATCAAGCAAATGTGATTTGGATACTGAGCATAAATATAACTAGGTGGTTGCTTCATGTACACAATCTCAAATATATTTCCATTTAAAAAGGCATTATGAACATCAAGTTGCCTAACAGTCCACCCAGATGATAAAGCCAAGGAAAGAAGTAACCTGACTGTAGTTGGCTTGACCACTGGACTGAAGGTTTCAAAGAAATCTTGCCCAAGCCTGATTGAACCCTTTTGCTACTAGTCTTGCCTTATGTCTCTCAACGGGGCCATCTGCCTTTCGTTTTGTACGAAAGACCCACTTACACCTAATAATATTCATACCTGCCTGTGATGGTACGAGAGACCATGTTTGATTTTGAATGAGGCATTAAATTCCAGATCCATGGCTTCACACCATTCTAGGTACTTAACTGCCTGAGTGTAACAAGTGGGATCCGCAGGACAAACCTGAACCGTTAAAACTGAAGATGGAGCCTGAGACCGACCCCGAGTGCTCATCAACGTGAGTCCGGACGGTGGACTTCACGGATTTGCCCCGAGGTCTGCCACGAGGCCGTGCAGCCGGCTGGGCATGCTGTTCATGCGGCTCGTGCTCGGGCAGGCTGGGTGGCTCGTCGACGATGTGCAGTGGCGAAGGCGGTGCAATTGTGTCGTCGCTAGGTGCGTCATCGGCGCTGTCGTGAGATGGGCCAGGCGGGGCAGCGACGGTAGCACCGATTCAGCCCACGGATAAGCCTGTACCGGTTGAGAAGCTTGCAATTTATTTTTAGTAGCAAAGGGATATACTGTCTCATCAAACCTTACATGCCTGCACACATAAATCTTGTTAGTCTGTAAGTCCATGCACCTATACCCCCGAAACGACTCAGGATAACCTACGAAGATACATGGAGATGACCGATATGACATTTTATGACGATTGTATTGTGACAATCCAAAAATAATTTTTCTAAATTCTATTTTACAAATTCCAAAATAGCTATTTTCACTATTCCAAAAATTTTATTTCAAAAACGGTGTTTGAATTAAATATTTTAAATCGAGTTTTAAATAAATTCAACACCAAGATTTATCCTATTTCGAAAATTCTAAGTTTCGGGTACATTTATGTACCAAGTTTTGACCCAAAAAGTCAATCTGAGTGAAACCGGAAAGGAACATGTGAAACCTGAACCAAGTGTTTTAACTAGAAACTACTTTCAGAAAATCTATTTTGACCCCAAGTTATCCCAAAATCATTTTAAGACCTTGGTCCATAATACAAGGTGAATCCTAAAGAATTCTACAAACCTTTGTCTGATCTTGTTAGCAAGCAAAATTCCCCTTTTAACCCCAACCAATCATTGGTTTCCTACCTAGGGTTTTGAACCCTATTTAATCTCTACTATTCCATTGGAATTCCCTGATCTCCTTTCTTTGCCTCTCCCAAGCCCTAGTCTGCCAAGAAAAAAAAAAAACAAAGTAAGCATTCTAGCTCCATTCTCATCCATTCATTCCATATGATTCTTTAAGGTTTCCATCTCCTTTGCCTTCAACCTCTGAGTTTCTTCCTCAAACTTTGTTTGTGTGGTTTGTTTGAGGAGTCTAGGTAGTGAAGGTGGTGGAAGCTGAGTAGAGAGGAAGGGGAGATCCACACAAGAAGAAGAGGAAACAAAAGATATAAACCATTGACTCCCAAACTATATTTTGGTCTCTGTTAAATGCTAGAATGTGGTTTAGATGTGTAGAAATGTTAGATAAATGTTGTTGTTGAGCTATTTGCGAGTTATTGTTGATCTATGATTGATTTATTGAGGTTTGGAAGTATTGGATTGCATCTGGTTTTGTGTACAGGTGAAGAAGTAGGTGTCTGGTGCACATAGTTGGTGCACTAGATCATCCAACGGAGATAACCAACGGACCCTGGCATGGTGGCGGGGCTCCCCAAGCCCCGTCACCAAGCTCCGCCAGGCCAAAGACAGTTCAGGCAGGGCCCTCTGTGGCTCAGCTACGTGTCGTTCAGACCAGGACTCGTGGGCCATTGAGGCTCGGACACTCTGGCTCGTTACGACGCATTAGTAGAAGTTAGTTTTGTTTGATTTGGAGTTAGAAAGCATGATTTACAATTAGAATTGTTGAAAGATTGAAGCTCTATATATTTGTTTGTCTATGATTTCATATCAGTAAATGAGTTTGAAGCATCTGATTATTGCTATTTGATTGAGAAAGCATGCCTAAATACTTGTTAGTATTTATTGAGAAGATTTGCTAAGTTTTGAGAAATTGGCATGAGCAGTGCATAATTCTTTGTTTCACAGTGAATGAGAATTTGAGTTTATTTTCACAGTAAAGAACATGCTTATCATATTTGAAAGTTTAAAGTGCATTAATGGCTCTAAGTAAGCCTAAGATCTATTTCAAAATCCTATCTATTTTGGAAAATCTTTATCTAATTGCATTGAGAAGATTGCATTATACTTGATTTCCAAAATGTGAGAAAGAGAAGTTGTTAAGATTTATGTGCTTAGCAAAGCTTGCATAAGTAGAGTTTGTTGCACGAGAAAGGAGTTGCATGAGATATATTTATGTGCTATCTATTGTGAGGAAAATAGTATTTTGGAGGACCGTTAGGACTATGTCCTTGCAGAAGAAAAGAGAAAGAAAGAAGTTTGAGAAAAGAAAGAAACGGTCACAGAGGATCGACATTTATTTTGAAAGTGACTTGGTCGATATTCCCAAGTAAGAAACGGTCACAGAGGACCGACAGATATTTAGAAGTAATGAGGTCGATATTCCCGAGTTACTAGGTTGGATACTATCTGCTGGGCTTGGAATCCCAGTTAGGGGTTGTGCACACTAAAAGTATGATACCTGATTCCAAAGAGAAAGAAAGAAAGAAAGAAAGAAAGAAAGTTAAAGAACCACTAGTACCGGTTCTGTGAGCGAGTTGAGTACTAAGCCGACTAGATTGCCGAGCCCGTATAGGTCCATTCACGATTCGTGAAGGTCCTACCTCCCCCACGAGTTAGAGGTTCCGTTGATACGGATGTGGCGGCTGCAGGAGTTTGCACCGTTCGCTAGGGCTTCGCTACAGCGGAGTACCTGCCTCTAAGGGTGTGCATCGGACGGGTTCGGACCGTTCGGATGTATGAACTGCCAACCCGTTCGGTTTTTGGCTTTTATTTTTAATATCCAATTCGTTTATTTAATTTGCTAAAATCGTCGGATATTTACAATTTCGGATTCGGACGGTTATAATCGGATGTTGGTTTTTTTCGGATTGGCATTTCAACAACATAGTGCTGTAAAACATAAACTCACATACACAAGATGTGGACAAACAAACAAAGACAATTAAAATTCCATCAAGAAGTTTACACCCCTATTCAATCAAGATGAATTCAGATTGAAAATGAACCCTAATAGTAGCATATCAAATCTCAGAAAAAAAAATTATTTACAGAGGAAACACATATATGCAACTCTGTAAATACACATAGACCTATACAACATTATTGATTTGAACATCCACTACCCATTCCCATCAAACCATTAACTTGGAGCAAACAATAATGGTATAATCTAGAAATTAAACAACAAAATTCAACAAAACAAAGCGGCACCACGCTTAAGAAAAGGGGTATCTCTGTATACATACACATGATTTCTTTTTCTCATATTTTTGCTTGCTCGATTAAGCCTACTACTTTCTTTTGCTTCTTTCTCCTACCGATCAAGCCTCGACCCAATTTCCGCTGTTTGTACTCATATTTCTAAATCCCAGTATGTGTCTGGAGTGACGTGAAGTAGAGAGAACTAGAGACTAGAGAGAAGTCAGAGAACTAGAAGACTGCGAGTTCCTCAGGAGAGAAGGAGAAGTAGAAAACCCTAGCTATAATATCATATATAAATACTTAGCAAACGACGTCGTTTAAAACATATGCATACATATATATAATTTCGGATAATCGGACGGTTTGGATGATAATTATTCTAATCCTACCCGAATTTAAAACATCCGAACAAATCATAATTCGGATCGGGTTTTGTACATTCGGATTCGGATTTACGCCCGTGTTGAATTTTGAATTTCGGGTCGGGCGAGTTTTTCGGATTGGGCGGGTTTTGCTCAGGCCTACCTGCCTCGCACAAAGAAGAGAAAAGAGAATCATGAGAAAGTTTGAGAAAGAGGAAAGAAAGAAAGAAAGAAGAGAAAAGCGAGTCAAGTGACTCAACAGAAAATGAGAAAGAAAGAAAGAAAGAAAGAAAGAAGAGAAAAGCGAGTCAAGTGACTCAATAGAAAGTAAGAAAGAAAGAAAGAAAGAAGAGAAAATCGAGTCAAGAGACTCAACGGAAACCTCCATAGTAAAAGTTTTTCTTTTTACAAAAGAGCGAAAGTATATATATTTATACTATTAGCATCATAACATTTATTGTTGCATGACTTAGCATGAGTTGCGTTTAGCACGTTTTGAGGAGTAAAGCTTTATTGTTGTCTAAGAGTTGGCACGAAAGCATGAGCTTATTTGTTAAGTATTAGTTATTTCTTTATCTATCAGCGTGGTTGTGAGTAAAGCTTAATTGACTATAGTTGGCTATCTGTTGTTAGCATGAGATTGATTGTTGAGTTATTTAGTATCTTTTTATCTATCAGTTGAGCATGAGTTTACATTTGAGCTATGTTTAGAGATATTTGTTGAAGCATGAGATTTGTGTTTAAGTTGAGTACTCAAGAAAACATGTTTATATGAAGTATAGGTTGCAAGCATATAAAATTGTTTATGAGCATGATTTGAGATTGTGATTAAGTGTTGTAAGCATTTGAGTTTATGTGAGAATGCCAAATGATTTTCAAATCTATATCTATAGTATTTTACAGGGTTGAGTGGCTTTATACTTAGCATTCATGCTAACGGGTTTATTTTCCTACTATTTTTATAACCCCTTTCAGGTGGGCCCAGTGTTTGAGACCGCACGAGATAGACTAGTGCGGAGTTTGAGGTTGTAGAGACTAGATTAGTTTCTACTGTTGATAAAATGATGTTAGTTACCTTTAGACTGATCTTTTGTTGGTGCTTGGACACCGGGGTTTGTTCCCCAAGTTAGTTAGTGTTGTTTTGGTGAGCTTGACTCTAGTAGTTAACTTTCTCTAGCCTGTGCAGTCATCGTGTGTGGTGACTGTGGCGGTGACACTCGTTTTGTCGGTTTAAGTTATCTAATCTCGTTTATTTACCTTGTTTTGAGTTAAGGATTTGGGTTTTAGATTTAAGAAAAGTAGGGTGTTACATGTATGGTCTGAGATACGGGTAACAAAGACACCCAAAGACACGAAGAAAAGATTAGGAAGGATGGGAGTTATGTAATTTTTAAATGAGGACTGGAGTTATTTAACACAACGGATGCCATTTTGTTGATTAAATAAACTGCAGTTTCAAAAGCAAAATCCTAGAATTTATATGGAATAGAGGCACGGGCTAGAAGAGCTAAACCCGTTTCAATTATGTGTCTATGTTTTCATTCGACACGACTGTTTTGTTCATGAGTGTAGGGCACAGTATTGTCTATGAGTAAATTCCTAACTTGACAAGGAATAATGCAACTTTTTGTATTCAGCTCCTAAATCAGATTGAATGGATTTAATTTTTTTGTTGAAAAAACGTTAAATCATTGTCCAAAATTTATCAAAGACGACATATAGATCAGATTTTAATTTAATGGGAAAATACCAGGTGTAGCAAGTATAATTATCCAAAAAATGACAAACTAGCGATAATCATCAATGAACAATGGTTCTCTAAAACAGATAATTCTTGTGGATGAGATTAATACTGATAAAGTGATGAGCAGTAGAAAGCGAATAGACAGCCATGCTAGCGGAAGACGTGATAGAAGCATTAGACATAGTCCGTTCGGAGGAATTAACAGATCCTCCAGCCATGAAAATAAAGACAAAAAAACCCTAGCTTAACTAATACCAGATGAGAACTGTATAAAACTGTATTGAATGAACTGAATCACAACAGTACAGACTAGGGAAATATATACAAGAGAAATCATAGGAGACTAGGATTGATAGTGTGACTCAAATACATAGAGTTCTAATACTACTACTAATATATATAATATGAGTTGACTATATATGAGCAATTTTTTGGTGCGGTATAATAGAAAGAGTTATGTATAGGTGTAGGTAGTTGTATAATTTTATTTAATGTGTTTTAAAAAATGATCTGAAGAAGAATTTTTTTTTGAAGATATTTGAAGTAGAATTTTATTCTGTCTTTACAAGTAAACGCTTTGCAACTACATCACCATTTTTTTTTTATATGTATACAATGTTATTTATTTTATTGTTCAATTTTTATATTTGATAGTATGACATTATGCTGATGTTTTTAATTTGTTCTTGTTTATCTTGAAAGGGAGACCTAATGTAACATAGTTACATAACAAATGATTCTTGCATCACGCAAAGGATAAATGACTATATAATAATTATTTGACTCACGGGAAATTATTTGATAATGCAAGGTTGGCTGTTAGTTATGACTTAGGACTTAAGAGACATCAAAAATAGTTTAATGTAGAAAATTATTTCCACTATAAATAAAACAAAAAAAAAAATTAAGTTCATCCGTTGGATGGGTTTCAACTTTCAAGTGATGCCTTAGAGGTTTTTTAATTTTATCTCATTTTAAATATTGTACCCAACCACACAGGAGAAAAAAAGGTATTGCACTAATTAAGAATACATGGTACAACAGACTCAACCAAGCTATAAGGTACTAGTAAAAATTCAACTTGCGACTTTCTAGTACAAAAATCATGTTCTACCTACTCGGTCATTCTTTCGGGACAACACTTTTCATTCTTATATTTATACGGAGTAGTGATTTTAGTTTCTCAACTATTAATATGAGCCTTATTAATCCATAGGAATTAATCACCCTTCTTTTTAATTCTTACATTTTTTTAATACATTTAAACATGACAAGAAAGATGTTTGAACTGATACTACAATGTGTTAGAGACTTAGAGTCAGTACCATTCAAAAAAACATAACAAGAAAGGTTAGAATAAAGTTAACTTGTCTTGAGGAGCTAATTAAGTTCCATTTTTTCATTTTGTCATGGATAATGTTTGGTCACTTTCAACCACTAACAAATTGTTGAAATCACTTTTCCCATGTATATTGATGTAGTTGCTTATGAAATATCCAGAATAGATTATTACATACTATACTATATATGTGTTAAAAAAATAATTAATTTTTGAAATGATAATAAATAAATTACAATTAACTCAACTAGCAAATGTTCAATAAATAACGCAATTTATATCCTACATCACGGCGCGCGTTGCACTGTGCGCCCAGATGCAAAACAACGTCGTTTTAAATTTTTTTTTTTTGAAATTTCCCGCGCCAGTGAATGGCAGTAATTTTTTCTTTAAAAAAAACCCGTTGTTCAAAAATGTACATAATGTTATACTAGAATACACATAATTGTATACATGAATGTACATAATTATATAACAAAATATACATACTCTTTTTAAAAGATAATACACATAATCTAACATAATACATAATAAGCATAAACTTTTAACATAATACACATCAACTCTTAACATAATACACACAAATTTTCTGATTCGAATGTACATAATTGTATAAAAAGAATGTACATAATTGTATAAAAAATGTACATAACTGTATGAACAAATACACATAATCGTGTGAACAAATACACATAATTGCGTGAACAAATACACATAATCACAGCAACTTCCTACGGCGCCTCCCAAAACGACGTCGTTTTGGGAGGCGCGCGGCGCGCAGTGCTACGCGCGTCGTGGTGTAGGGTATAACGATTGAATAAATAAGTGTTGGGCCGCAATTATAATCATTGTAACAAGCACGGGTATTCCCACCTAATTAAGGTGTCGATCGGTCACTGTGACTTACTTCCCCAGGCCACCATCTTGTCGGGTCATGATGTGGGGGGTTCTAGAGCGAGATAGAGATTTTGTCCTTTATAGGCCAGGAAAATGACTATTTTTCCACATTTATTACCCCATATCATCCATCCTTTATGTTACTAAATTAAAATAGTCCATTAAATTAAAAATGTTGAATACTCACAACATTTTTATTGGTGAAAATCATTTCCAAGTTAGGCAGTTAAAAAATTACTGTAAAAAAATGGAAGGGAGTCAAGCATGAGGGGAGTCTACTATGATTCTAGTAATAATTGCCACATCCCTAAGTAAAAGGATATATGAATATTTTTTTGGAATAATGCTATTTTCCCTCTTAATTTTACATCTTAATTAATATTCACTTTCTGTAGTGACAATAAAATTATTTCTATTACTATTGTGAATTGGTCGAACTCACTCAATATTTTCTTTTTTAAAAAAATCTACTTATCAATTAAATATAAAGGAACCAATCAAATATTGTTTAAAGAGATGAATGTAGCATACTAGCATTACTCTATTTTTTATTGTTTTTTGTAAAGAAGAATAACGATACTTTCAAAAATTATAACTCTATTTTTTGTAAAGAATATTAACAAACTGTCAATAGATATACCTAGTCACTGCTGGAAATTATGGAATTTTCGACCACTTGAAAGTGATCTTAAATCAAGTCGAAAGCAAAAAGTGGTCGGAAATACCAACAAAAGTTTTTTCTGATACTAAAAGTGGTCGGAACAAGACTTTCGACTTAATTTAAGATTACTTTCAGGTGGTCAAAAATTTCATAATTTTCAGTATTGAGTAGTGAATATGTAACTTTATTTTCTTAATTATACTTGCACAATAGTTAGCATCACGTTTCATGATTCTAGACTGGTCCCTCTAAGCCGCCGCCCAACAGATATCTTAATTTGAATGGCGGTTAAATGGGCATTGATCCGATCCCCTAACATTTTGTTGGGGGACCTCAAGTTAACCTGGGCCAACTCAAAAGCTGTCAATGTACCATGTACCGAAAGCAATTAAATCCAGGAGGACGTAATAAACACTTTGGAAAGGATTGAGATTTGAAACATGCATTTGTAGATGAGAAGAAGGAAAAAGAAAAAAGGAATAAGAGTCACATAGGCCACTCAACTGTACACCAAATTACAATTAGACTATCGAACTTTAAAATAAATGTAATTGAGTCCTTGAACAACACACATTCATGTAATTAGATTCAAAATGACATGTTTACCTGAAAGTATGTTGACGTGGCGGTTACCGATTTTAAAATAAATAAATAAAATAATAAATTAAAAAAAAAAAACTTGAACTATCGTCTCCGGGCGGCTTCGTCTCCATGGCCAGGAGACGAAGGTTCCTTCGTCTACCTGGCCATGGAAACGAAGCTGGCTGGTAGTTCTAGTATTTTTTTTTAAAAAAAAAAGAAAATTAATTAATTATTTTATTTAAAAATATTTTTAAAATCGGTAACCGCACGTCAACATACTTTCAGGTAAACAGGTTATTTTGGGTCTAATTGCATGAGTTTGTGTTGGTCAGGAACCTAATTATATTTTTTTTGAATTCGATAGCCTAATTACTATTTGGTGCAGTGTGCAATTGAGTGACCTATTTGACCCTTATTCGAAACGAAAAATTACATCAAGGAAAAAGGGGGAATATAATAATGAAAGGATTTGGAATGTTGCTCTTTAAGTTGAAGCACATGGGAACAGGGTGAGTGCTTTAAGGGTTTCTATCTTTGGTTATGGTGGGGAAATATGTTGTGGGAGAGTGAGCAAGAAAGTGCCCCCATCAACCTCAATCTTAACTTCCCCTAATCTTGTCTTAATAGTCCCAAGACATGTTTCATCTTTGTGCCCTTCATGGGTCCCCTACCCACCTTTCAAACAACTCAACTGTTACCATTTGGAGCCTCATGCATCTCCCTCACCTCCCACCTTGGCTCCTTTGTGTTGTAACCCTCCATGTCATGACTCATATAAACTACATTAATTATATTGTGTATCTAGGTAGCACGAACCATCCATCTTTAACTAATGGTCAAGGATTCAATCTTTGACTTTGAGTATGGAGTAACCTTAAATCTCCAGGCCAATAGAAGTGCCTACAATCCAGCAAGGATTAGACACGGTGGAAACCCCTTAACTGTTTCTTCTTTTCAAAAGGTTGAACCTCAATTCTAAAGGCCCCACACCCCGGCCCGACAGAGCATCTGGGATGATGTAAATCATGATAACTCAACTGAACATGAACCACAGAGGCTAGACCTTTGCTTATTGCGCACAAATAGCCCTCCTCACTTTGAGAGGTTGCTCCCACACTGACAATGTCGTTGGTGTGACTTGATCCATGCGGCCCCCTTAACTGTTTCTTGTGTGCATATAGTGTGTATGTATGCACACAAAGCAATGACCACAATATAAATATAGACCAATAGATACACTCAATTACACGATTCATGGACGCATATGAACCACCCCATTTGCATAAAAATCCATACACGTACAATCGAGCATTCAAAGAATTGAATTAATGAAAATGATTACAAATTCCACAGCAAGCCAGCTACAAACAAGCTGCGACAAACACGACTCTGCTATAGCTATCTAACACTCAGAGACTCGTATATGCCTGCCAGAAAACAAGGACTCAGACAGGTGATAACAGTTGACAACAATAAATAAAAGAATTATTGTCCACATGGGCCGCTCGGTTAAGGGTGAAGTTTGAGAACAATGACCCAGGATCGAGTCTCGCCAGTAGTAGTGTAGGATCGGAGTAACCTCTCAAAGTGAGACGAGCTCCTTGTGCGCAGTAAGCAAAGGTTTAGCCTTTGTGTTAAGTTGAGTTATCATGATTTAGATCCTCCTAAATACTCGATTGGGCCGGGACAGGGTCCTTAGAGTTGGAGATTCAAAACAAAAAATATAAGAATTTAATTTAAAATGATAAAAATTAATTAAAATAAATAATCACACGGCTAGCTAGGTTTTTATACATTTTTAACATGAAGTGTCAAAGTCGAGCCATGTGCGTTATAGTTTATAGACGACGACCTAAAGTAGAGTCCTTAAAATTTTGGGAATATTTTATTTTTATGTTTTTTTTTTTTTTAATTTTTAGTTTTGGGAATTGAATATGATCACTAACAAATGGACACGAAATCATGTGGCTGTACAATAGAGCCTAAACGTAATAAAACATTAATAAATTAAAGTCTAACAATACTAAAATATAATCAATTATGAGCTCGCTTCTCACTCTGGCGTCTAAAAACCTGGGAAATAAATTGATGTTTTTGCACTATTAAAAACCTCCAAGTTTGCAAGCATTTCTTTTGGATATGAAATCTAGGGTGATCTTTATTGGAAGTTATTTTAATTCGCCATCATTTTTAAATAAAAACTGTTGCATTTTGTTTATTTATGACACTATATTTTCTATATGTATTCACAGTGAGATGTATAATTGTACTTGAGACATATTAGAGACGGATCCAGAACAAATCGACCCGGTGAAGCAGAACAAGACGGATCCGGTTGGGGTCAAGTCCTGTGCTCAGCCTCAACTGCCAAAATCAAGCCCATGGCTCAACCCTAGGCCAATCGTTACCCTACACCACGGCGCGCGTAGCACTGTGCGCTGCGCGCCTTCCAAAACGACGTCGTTTTGGGGTCATTTTGGGAGGCGCGGTAGGGAGTTGCTGTGATTATGTATATTTGTTCACACAATTATGTATATTTGTTCATACAATTATGTATATTTGTTCATACAGTTATATATGTACATTTTTTATACAATTATGTACATTCTTTTTATACGATTATGTACATCCGAATCAGAAAATTTGTGTGTATTATGTTAAGAGTTGATGTGTATTATGTTAAAAGTTTATGTTTATTATGTATTATGTTAGATTATGTGTATTATTATCTTTTAAAAAGAGTATGTATATTTTGTTATATAATTATGTACATTCACGTATACAATTATGTGTATTCTAGTATAACATTATGTACATTTTTGAACAGGGATTTTTTTTAAAGAAAAATTAACTGCCATACACTGGGGCGGGAAATTTTAAAAAAAAATTAAAACGACGTCGTTTTGCATCTGGGCACACAGTGCAACGCGCGCCGTGGTGTAGGATATAAATTGCCACCCTAGGCTACCAAGGCTGAGCCCAGTGCTTAGCCTCGGCTTGGGCCTTGGCCCCCGAGCTGCTAAGGCCGAGCTCCCTGCTCGGTCACGAGCACTAAGGTCGAGCCCCAGGCTTAGTCAAGTTTGTTATAACTAATTCCCCTTTTTTGTGGAGCGGTTAGGGGAATTATATTCGTATATAAAGGAGTATAATTGTCTTTTAAGACATCCTGAACTCACTTGTAATGCTATTACATTGCTCATAAATACAATATCATTATCTTTCTAATATCATTCTTGTCGTACGTCCTTTTAAATAACATTCTTGTCTTTTATCATTATTTTTTATCCACTTATCTATCTTTTAATTATTGAATTTGTTAAAGGATCGACCACTCGAGTTAATTAAATCCAACAGTAGTATTGGATGGTTAGAAACCTACCTAGACCAAGATGGTCTCCATATTTTTGAAACTCCTCCACTAGAGGCCGCTCACGGCTTAACTCTATAGGCATAGCGTGACCACACTTTATGAAACTACTCCACTAAAGTTGATAAGAACTTTGCCCATGGATAGTTCTTTTCTCCTATTTTAGAACTAAAAAAGATGTGTTGTATATAGCCTCCTTGAAGTACTCATGCTTATGTAAAAATGATGCATTTTTTAAGTAAAAAATGTGGGTTTCTCTGTTTATCCCAATCTGATGTAGGGAGTCAGAGTGTCTAAAAGAACTAAGAGCAACCACATCAGTGCATAATGGGAGAATAATGTCATAAATTAGTGCCATGTGGAAGAGAGAGAAGCATGAAAGAGAAAAATGGACTCCTCCTGCAAATGTTGGGAGATTTCAGAAAAGTAGGACCCACAATTAATTTTAATCATCGGTGGCTGTCACCTCTGCGCCCAGCTGGCACGTGCACGCGCCAGCTGGGCGCGTCTGACAATAAATAAAATATCATTATTTTTATTTAATTTTTCTTTTTCCTTTTTTTTCCTTTTTTCTTTCCCTTCCCATTTTCTCTATCCTAATCACTCTTACATTATCTCCCCAACCATTGTGGATGCTCTAAGTACTATTTAGTAAACATAATCATTAGCACCATTAAAATTGGCTATTAACTTTGTTTACGTGGCATTGACATCGTTATTGTCACATCAACAAGATATGATATATCATCAAACTCAAAATTTATTTTATTAATATTTAAAAGTAATTAATTTAAGGGTATTCAAAACAGTAATTAATTTAAGGAAAAATAGCGGTTATAGTTCAATATTAATTATACTTATATTGCACACTCAATCCAAAAATTATTAGCATATACATATTTTGTCCTTTTTTTGAATACTATTAACTCTATTACAATGGAGTATTTGTTCATAACTACTTTATCCACCTACTGAAACATAGAGAGTCAATAGCACATCCACTGAAGCTCAAACCCACAACCTTCCATGTGGGAGTACCACAAGATCCTTGGTTTAATTATATGTAAAGTGGTGATTTTAATCTAGTACTAACAAATTCTATTAAAATTAACAGCGCACTTCAAAATTCAAATTATTTAAGGACATATACATACATACATATATATATATATATAGGGGAGGGTTCATGTGCGGGTATAGCTTCCCATGCGGTTGTGCGGTTAGATTTGAGTCGTTGATCAAATCTAGATCAACGGCTCAAATCAATGAAAATTAAATAAAAAAAAAAATGTGTGTCTGGAAGAATGCCACGCACCATTAAGTGTTAGATCTTAAACACAAACTCATGCACATTAAGTACAAAACCCACGCACATTAAACACAATCTCACGCACATTAAGCACAAAATCCACGCATTTAAGTATTAACTCGCAGAGCTTAAGATTCTACAACTACTAACATTAAGCACAAACTCACGCACATTAAGTACAAAACCCATGCACATTAAGAACAATCTCACGCATATTAAGCACAAAACCCACGCACTTTAAGTATTAACTCACAGACTTTAAGTTTCAACAATTACTGACATTAATCACTAACCTCACACACATTAAGCACAAACCCTACGCAAATTAAGCACAAACTCCACTCACATTAAAAACAAATCTCACGCACCTTAAACACAAAAGCCCACACTTTAAGTTTTACCAACTACTCACATTAAGCACAACCCCACGCACATTAAGCACAAAACTCACGCACCTTATGCACAAGATTCACGCATCTTATATACAAAGCTCACGCACATTAATCACAGAACCGCTCACATTAATTTTGACCTAGATTCAAAAATTACAAAATTGCCACCGTGTTTTTTTTTTTTTAATTTTGGTAATCCTGGACATTGATTTAAGCGAGATGAATGGTCCAGATTAAACCGCACAACCGCACCTAAGCACTCTAAACGCACCAGAACCTAATTCTATATATATATATATATATATATATATATATATATATATATATATATATATATATATATATATATATATATATATATATATATATATATATATAGTAGGGTTCCAATGAGAACACTTGCTTAGGTGAGAACGTGAGAACAGATCTTGTGCATCCATCTAATATTTGTTAATGGTCTAGATTAGATTAAGTGTGTGCAGACACGAATTAAATGTGTGCAAACACACTTAATCGCGTTTGCACACATTTAATTCGCGTTCGCACACACTTAATCTAATATAGACCATTAAAACATATTAGATGGATGCACACAATATTTCTCACGTTCTCACCTAAGCAAGTGTTCTCATATGATCCTATATATATATATATATATATATATATATATATATATATATATATATATATAATTATTTTTGAGTAGTCTATGATGCACTTTCGAGTGAACTGTGGTTGATAGTGTTAATTGCCACGTAATGCGGTAATTAAATAAATACGAGACCAATGAAAGCAAATAAATAACTCTTATTGATCACAATGAAGGCCCTAAGTACAATCTAGCCGGTTGCTTTGAGTACCGACTGACTGCGATCGGGAATCTCTAATAACAACCTATCGATCGTCCAAAAGTCCCTCACACTGTCGCTATCGCGGGTATTTATAGCCGCGGGGCCGGAGACACAAATCCGGCCGTCCGGCATGCTTCCCACGTAGCAACCACGTGTCGCCTTCCCGGGTGCCCTGCCTGTCAACGCGTAGAGCCGCCACGTGTCTCTCACCAGCTCTCTTGCTAAAGGGCTACCGCTCGGTGGTTGGCAACGCCAATCGGGCATTACCAGGTCGGGAACCGACCGGGTTCTTCACAAGCATCCCGACCTGTAACCTGCAAAGACAAGAAGAAAAAGACGAAGGCACTAGGGTCAGGGTACCATTATGTCGGTCGGGGTATTCCCTACCAAGAGCCCCCCAGCCTGTGCCTTTTTGACCATCCGGGAAAAAACAGAACGGGATGAAGAAGCCCAACCGTCAGCCACCAAACCGACCGGCCAGCTGTCATTCCCTTCCTCGCCACGTGTCGACGACTGCCGGCCTCTGCGACTGCAACGGTCGCCTCGAAGTCAGCAATGGTCACGTCGCGCAAGTGGACTAGTTTCCCGCCCAAACGCTCTCCTATAAATAGGCCCTTGAGGCCCTCATTTGAACTTTCCTCAATCTTCTGGATCGATCGGCATACTCAGAGAGTCCCGAGCGAGCACCTCAGCAGATCAATCGAGCAAACCTACTTCAAGTTTCTCAAAGCCTCCCTGATCGGTAAGCTCTCTAATCTTTTGCCTTTATTATTTTACTTTACGTACTTTCATAGCCGCCCGTAGGTAACTACTAACTCCGACCCCTCATCCCGAGTCCCATACTAACCCCGATCGGCCTTTAGACAAAATGTCAGATTCGGACAGCCAGAACATCTCAGTTGCGGACTACGACAACGAGGTCAAGCAAACCAGCGAGGAAGTGGACATTATGTCCTACTCCCCGGAGGTCGTTCAATGACCACAGCAAATCCCCGAGCGAGCCCCCGAGCAAGCAAGGTCATCGAGCTCGTTTGGGACATCGGGGTCAAGCTCCATCAGATCGGGGAGCTCAAGCGGAGAGAGCGGGGAAACGTCCACGAGCGGACGGAATTCCCCCGCCGAAGGCGTTCGGGAGACGCCCACGAGGGTAATTGGGGATTACCCTCAAGCCGAGCCCCAAGAGGGCGATCGAGTTTCTCAACAGTGAGAGCGTCGAAAACCAAACGAGCCTCCTGACGAAAGGAGAGGCAGCCAGAATTGCTGCAACACTTGCTGGTCGGGTCGAGTTCGACACCAGCCGCCAGCTCGGGAACATCATCGAGCGGCATCGGGGAAAGTGCCTCGGGATGCATTACGACTCCCTTATAGCCCCGATCACTTTCCCCTTCTCGGGCCTGCCCACCGCATTCCTGGGCTACTACCAGGTCTTGCCCGGACAGATATGCCCGAACGCGCACCGGATGATCGTGTGCTTCCCCCAGATCTGCAGTCGACACAACCTAGCCTGCACCATGGAGTTGTTCAATTTTGTCTACCAGGTGAAGGTGTTGGCAGCCGCGTATGGGGGCGGATTTTTGATGACCCAATTCCGAGCAGACATGTGCTCGATCGAGGGGTTGCCCGGGAATAACCGGGGGTGGAAGAACCGGATCTTCTCAGTGAAATACGATCCGTGGATCCTCCCGGTCGAGAGGGTCTGGAGTCAGCGCTTCCGGAAGCAAGTTATTCCAGTCGAGACACAAGCACTCAAAAACGCCGTCACTAAGATCTCGGGCGAGATCTATGAGTACCGGATCTTCAAAACGCCCGAGAGCTACGGAGCGGCCCAGCTACCCGATCCGGTCTACGATCTGACCGAGAAATACAAGCCCGAGCCGGCGGGCGTAACAATCGCAAGGATGCCCGCTCGGGGCAAACGGCCGGGAAAAGGTCTTAACACTAACCAATTCTCCCCGACATCAACACCCCGAACGTCCTTTATTTTCGATCTAACTGCCTTATTCTTTTTTGTTTGCAGAGATGGCCGGTTTTGAAGACAATGACACCCCTCTACCCCCGGTGGCCAAAATCTCACTTGGCAAGAAGAAGCCAAAGACCAAGCCAGCCGGGGAGAAGGCGGCCGGGGAAAAGGATATCCCGGTGGCCCGACCAGTGGGCGCCTCGACCATCACCACGCCCGAAGGTTATGTGGTGGACACATCCGATGTCCTCGTTGCCCGAGTGGCAGTCGCCAAGGGCAAAGAAAAGGTGCCCGAAAAGGGCGTGACCGGGAGTGGCGACTTGAAGCGCCGACGGGAGCAGCGAAGCCCGAGCCCCTCGACCAGGGGAAGCAAGGACGGCTCGTCCATACTTGCCCGGATGGGCAACGCCGGGCAGGCCAAGGAAGATCTGGGGAAGCTGACTCCGACCTAGGTGGCCGAGAAGATCGGCTACGATCTGGCCGAGGTAAAACTTTCTTCTTCTGATATTTTTATGCAAGTAAACCCATTCGGGCTAATCTCGATTGTGTGTGCCTTGCAGATCTCCCGAGCAACCCAGCTGCTACAACGGCGAGCCCTACAAGACAACGAGGCCGCCGCTCTGAAAAAGGTCGCCGACCGGCGCCTACAAGAAATCAAGAACCTCCAGGCGGAATTGACAAAAGCCAAGGAGGACCTGAGGAAGAGCCGGGAGGACCGGGAGCTGTCCGACAAGGTCGCTCAACAGGCGATCGGGGAGGTTGCCGAACTAAAGACGGCCGTCAAAAAGACGACCGGGGAAACCGCGGAACTGAGAGCCCAATTGACTAATCCGGGCGAATTGGCCCGGTTCCTTTTCCAAGAGCGCGAATCGGGCACTAAGTTCCTCAAGGCGGCTCGGGACACACCGGTCGGTGAGGAGCTGATCTGGTCCTTCGGGCGTTGGGCTTTCAAAGCCGGTCAGTGGAAGATGCGTGAGAAGACGCAAAAGATGATGGAGCAGGCACTTGAAGGAGAAGACCTTCAATTGGTCTTGACCACACTTCCTCCAGACCTCCCCGACCCCGGTCCTGCTCCATGCGAGCGGTACTGTTGCGACCACCCCGAGCAAAACGGAGCCTCCGAAGAAGTGATAACTTAGCTTCTTCGTTTTGTAATGAAACTGAAACCGGAGCCCGGTCCCGAGTTGTACCGGGCACGCTTTACATTAATAAAGTTAATTTTTTGTCCAACTTGCTCCGAACGTTGTCCTTGCACTTTTTACTTTCAATTAAACATGCGCCGAACACCTAATGCTTGACCTCACGACCTTATGGCCCGGTCATGCATTTTCCGACACACTCAATGCCCGACCCTTCGACCTCATGGCCCGGTCGTGCCTCATACAATTCATTCGACACTCGACCCTGCGGCCTTATGGCCTGGTCATGCGTCTTCTGATCGGTCTGATGCCCAACCTCGCGGCCTTGCGACCTAGTCGTGCATCTTTCGACCGGAATTTCGACGTTGTGCTGGCCTGCCCGATCAGGTTTGCCCGATCTCCTGGCCTTGTTGATTTTTTGAAAACTGGTAAGCCTCTTCGGTCGGGGTGTTCCCGAGCGACGGACCTACAGCACTTCCTTCATCCTAGCCCCCACACTATCGTGCCCCCGAGGCACGAGTGGGTGCGATAGTGGAAAGAAGTTGGACGGATCGGGGAATTGTGCTGGGAGCTAAGGCTTTCCCGATCGGTGGCGTGACCCAATTGTCTGCCGAATAGGAGCGCATTTGACCGGTCGATGGATTCGCCCGGTTGAGGTAGCGTGATAATGTCTTAACCTGCGTATTACGAAGGTAAGGAAAACACCGATCGGGCTGCTGTGTGGAAACGGTTGAGTAATCACCGATCGTATATACATTGAGCTTTCCCGCTCGCAGGCGGTTTAAAAAATATTCATAATTTACAAAGTAAATGTCAATCGAGACGAACGAAGCCGACTCGCAGGCCGAGCCCCCACTTCGTCCAAAAGTACAAGAAATAGGTTAATGCCTAAACATAACGAGGTGCTCAGAATTCCAAGTCCCCTCGATTACCCGACCGGTCGTTGTCTCCAGTCGGTATGTTCCCGGCCGCACCACTGCGCTGATGATGTACGGCCCTTCCCAATTTTGAGCTAGCTTCCCACCTTCCAAAGGTTGACTGGCCTCCCGTCGACGTAGAACGTAATCTCCCACCTGAAAATATCGAGGGTTGACCCGAACGTCCTTTGAACTCTTGACTCTCTTCTGATACTCGGCCATACGCCGAGCGGCTAGCTCTCTTTTTTCCTCGACCCCGTCGAGATCCACGACCATCGAGTGTTCATTCTCTTCTGCATTGTAAGTTCGCTCTCGGTCAGTCGGGATCCAAGCCTCGATCGGGAGTCGGGCTTCTGCTCCATAGACAAGCGCGAAAGGAGTCTCTAAAGTCGCTTCTCTCAGGGTCGTCCGATAAGTCCACAAAACATATGGCAACTCATCGGCCCAACTACGACCGGCCGAGTGTAGCTTCTTTTTCAGACCCTCTAAAATTGTCTGATTGGCATTCTCCACTTGTCCATTTCCCTACGGATAAGCCACCGACGACCGGACGTGGGTCGTCCCGATCGTGGCCAAGAAGTTCTGGAAATACTGGCTTACAAATTGGCGGCCGTTGTCGCTGATGAGATGCACGGGCACACCAAAGCGGGAAATCACATTGCGCCATAAGAACCGAGCACACTGCTGAGAGGTGATCGTGGCTAACGGCTCGGCTTCAATCCACTTGGAAAAATAATCAATGGCGACAATAACAAACTTTCTCCGACCGGAGAGTTGAGGGAATGGGCCCAAGATATCCACCCCCCACCTTGCGAAGGGAATTGCAGTCGTGACCGGTTGGTAAAAGGTGGCCGGTCGTCCAGGCATCCGGGCAAACAATTAGCACGTCTCGCATTCCCGAGCTAGTTTCTCACAGTCTAGCTGGAGGGACAGCCAATAATACCCGACCAGCATGATTCGACTAGCTAAGGATCGGCCTCCTTGATCTGAAGAACAAATGCCCGAGTGCAATTCCTTCATGACTAGATCAGCCTCAAATGCGGTCAAGCAACGCATAAGAGGACCTCCATATGATCGCCTGTACAGACGACCATCCAAGACTTGGAACCTCGGGGCTCTAAGCTTGGCCTTCCGAGCACGCTGGGGGTCATCTGGGAGTCGACCGTGCTCGAGGTAATCCTTCAGATCGGTGATCCAATTATCTTCTACCGGTTGGATAGGGTTAACCGGCAAGCGATGGATGCTGTGTCTCGAGATCACCAGAATCCGAGCAATCTTCGACATATGTTCCGGGGCGTCTTGGGCCAAATTGGACAAGATGTCCGCATCGGCATTATCCAATCGGGGTATGTGCCTGACGGTATACCCCCGGAACTGGGCAAGCTTTTCCATAGCCAGGTCTCGGTACAGTTGTAGTCGTTCTTCGTTCACTTCATAATCCCCGAGAACCTACCCGACTATGAGAGCGGAATCCGTTTGAGCCCGAATATATTCAGCCCCAAGTCCCGAGCACACTGTAAGCCGTTAACAAAGGCTTCGTACTCGGCTTCATTGTTGGTCGGATGGAACTGATACATAAGGGCGAAATAGACCTTGAATCCTTCCGGGCTCGTGACAACCACTCCTCCTCCTGCCCCTTTCTTGCTGCTCGACCCATCAATAGCCAACGACCACCACACAACCTCGGGATCCGCGACCTCAGGGGGTCGGGTATCCCGGGCGGTACACTCGACCAAGAAATCTGCAAGGGCTTGACCTTTGATAGCGGTTCTTGGTCGGTACTCGATCGCGTACTGGGTCAGCATTAACGCCCACTTGACTAGGTGACCAGATGATGAAGCAGTTCGGAGGACTGGCCCGATCAGTCAAAACGCGAATTGCTCGACCTTGGAAATAGGGAGCCAACTTCTCCGCGGCAATGTACAAGGCATAGACGACCTTCTCTAGCCGGGAGTACCAGAGCTCTGGACCATGTAGCGCGTGGCTTACATAGTACACCGGTCGCTGGACCCCTTCCGGATCGGTTCGGCACAATACTGCGCTTACTGCTCGATCGGATACGGCGAGGTATACGTCTAGCTCTTCCCCGAGCTCTGGCTTCGACAACACGATTGGTGACATGAGGTACTCCTTCAGCTCGTCGAAAGTCGCTCGTCGAAAGCTGCTCGGCACTCGTCATCCCAGACGAACCCATTGACTTTACGCAATACCTTGAAGAAAGGTAAAGCGGGCTCGGCTAACTTGGAGAGGAACCGGCTTAGAGCTGCCAACCGACCGGTCAATTGCTGGACTTCCCGAACGGTAGAAGGTGGTTGCATGTCCAGAATCGCCTTGACCTTGGCCGGGTTGGGCTCGATCCCCCTCTTGGTCATCATGTAGCCGAGGAACTTCCCGGTCTGAACCGCAAATGTGCACTTGGTTGGGTTCAGCCTCAACTGGTATTTCCTCATGATCTGGAAGCACTCCCGGAGATCCCGAGTGTGGTCGGATTGGTCCCGACTCTTGACCAGCATATCATCAATATACGCCTCCATCGTTCGGCCTAGCAGATCGGCGAAGAGCATATTGACCATCCTCTGATAGGTCGCTCCCGCGTTGCGGAGGCCGAACGGCATCACTCGGTAGCAATACAGCCCGTCCGGGGTCACGAAGGCTGTTTTGCTCTCGTCTTCATGGTGCATCATTATTTGATGATATCCCTTGAATGCATCCATGAAGCTCATCAACTCGGCCCCGGCCGTCTCATCGACCATTTGGTGTATGCTCGGTAGCGGATACGGGTCGAGCGGACAGGCCTTGTTGAGGTCGGTGAAGTCAATGCACATCCTCCAAGCTGGCGGCTTAGGAACAAGAACAATGTTGGCCACCCACTCGGGATAAATTACCGGTCGGATGTGCTCGATCGCCGCCATTTTCTTGACCTCTTCTCTGACAAACTCGCGGCGATCGGATGAGAGGTGCCGGGTCTTCTGCACGACCGGATTTGCTGCGGGATCAACGGCTAGCTTATTACAAATCACCGTCCGGTCGATCCCGGGCATATCTTCGGGTCCCCACGCAAAGATGTCGGCAAATTCTCGGAGTATTGCCAAAACTCCCGCTCAAAGCTCGGGGGTGAGGGCCCGGCCTATCTTTATTTTCCTGTCCGGTCGGTTCTCGGATAGGGGAACTTCTTCTATTTCCTCGGAAGGCTCGGGTTGTTCCTTCTGGTCTTTAGATTCCTCCTTGGCGATCGTGTTCACCCAGGAAGACGAACCGGAGTCACGTCTATTGACCGCTCGGGTGTAACACTTCCGGGCGGATTGGACATCGCCTCGGACCACGCTGACCCCATTGGGGGTGGGAAATTTCATACACAGGTGAGGCATTGAAATTATCCCACCAATCTTCATGATGGCAGGTCAGCCCAAGATAATGTTGTGGACGCAATGGAGGTTGACCACAACGAACTCCAGCTCCGTCTTGATCGACTTCGGGGAAGTGTCGATCTCTACTGGGAGCATTATTTTTCCCTCGGGGTAGATAAGAGCCCCGGTAAATCCCGACAGTGGTACACCGACGGAGTCAGCTCCTTCCTGTCAAGCCCAAGCTTCTCAAACACATCCAGATAAAGGACGTTGACACTGCTCCCAGTGTCCACCATAACCCTCTGGACGTCCGTCCCTTTGACATCGATCGTGACCACGAGTGCCTCCATACCGTGGTCACCGCTGCTAGGTTGATCCTCGAGGATGAAGGTTATGGGTTCCATTTTTTGCCTCTTCCCGGTGTCCCGGGAATCCACTATTGCGACCGGGCAGTTATCCCTCGGTCGGGAAGCATCCTCCAATCCACCAAAAATTACGTGGATGGTCGGCTTTCCTGCCGGTCGGCTGCTTGATGGGGGGTCAGGGTCCCGCCGGTCATCTCGACGATCGTCCCTACGATCATCTCTTCGGTCCTGACCTGACCGATCGGAGCGTCCTTCACGATCAGAACGATCGGAACGGTGGTGAGAGTGCCGGTGGTCTCTCCGATCAGTATTTTTCTTTGTTTCTTCTCTCTTCCCCACACACTTGTCCAACTTCCCAAGATTGAGCAAATCCTCCAATAGTTGACACAAGTGGGTACACTCTTCAGTGTCATGCCCGGCACACCGATGGTAAGCACAGTGCTTACTCTTGTCAGGGTCGTCTTGATCGGGATGGGGGAGTTTGATGAGATTTCAGGACTGGGCGTACTGCATGGCCTCCGCTGCAGATCGGTTCAAGGCCGTAAACTCACCAGGCCTGGTGCCGGTATACGGGATGAAGACCCGACCTCCTGCGAGCGTTTCATGGCGTTCGCCTCGCCGGCGTTGGCATAGTCTGTGACCCTTCGAAGGGCCTCTTCATATGTGGCCGGGGGGTGTAGAATGAAATCCTAGTATAAGTAACCCGCCAGGAGGGAAATGTGGAGCATGTGGGTGGCGGTAGCGTCGTCCATTGGCTCGACTTCCCCGACCGTCGCCTTCCACTTGACAAGGAAATCGGTCAAGCTCTCGCCTTCAAGTTGCTTGGCCTTCTCCAAGTACATATAGGGCTTCCTCACCACCTTAGAGGTGATGAACTTTCTCACGAATTTGATCGCCAAGGTGCTGAAATCAGCAATTGAACCCGGCTGCAAAGTTCGGAACCATTCTGCCGCCCGACCGGTGAGCGTGGAGTAAAAAGCCCTGCACATTACGGCGTCTGATACGCCCTTCATCATCATGTTGCCGTAGAAATCGTTGACATTGACCTCAGGGTCCGTACGACCATCATAACTTTTTTCCCCGGAGACCTTCAAATCGAGGGGGTAGGGCTGAGCCATTACCTCCGCTGTAAAAGGTGTCCTCAACAAGGACACTGGTCGATCGGGGGTGTCACTGGGTGCTCGTTTCGGAACCGAGCGAACTCCGCCTGGAGGTTGTAGAGCAACCTCGGGTTTCGTTGAGCTCGGCCGTCTGAGCGGCTTGGGCTGATTCCCGAGCGCGTCGCCGACGGTGAGATCTCGACCCGCTATGCCCGGACGAAGCCTCCTGGCTGGCTTCTTGCATCTGCACGTCTCCCGGTTGCCTGTTCGGGTCTTGGGGTCCCAAGCGTTGCCGCAATGCCAGTCGGAGACGATCAAAAGCCACTGCCCGATTGACTTCCTCGGGGTCTTCCACTTGAGCTGGAACCTCCGCTGCTTGTTGGGCCTGCCGTGGTGCCTCCATCGCATCAGCACCCCCCGACCCCAACCGCGAACGAGCCGAGCGTCGAGCCCGGGAAGTGGGCTGATGCTGCGGCTCTACCTGTGCGGTCGGGTAAACTAGAAGGGCGGCAGCTGGAGCCGTGTACGCAGGCGTGTGTGGTGGATAGCCAACCGGTGGTGTGTAGTACATCGGTTGGCCGGGCCAATACCCGTACGGTTGAGGTGGGATCGGGTATGGATATTGGCCGGGATACGGCATCTGCTGTTGCTGGTATTGCTGACCGAGTGTTCGGTATCCCGGCTGGATGTAGTTCACCGGCTGTTGGGCGGCCGGGTATGTATTTGACGAATGAGGTGGTGAGAGATTGAGATTAAGGTCCATTGTCTGACCTTGTTGCTGGCTTGGATGATGGTCGGATGAACTTGTCGCATCCGCTTGATCGTCGGCGAAGTTGTTGTATGCCCACGGATACATGATTGCCAAGAGACCGGGTGCTCGTCAAGACGTTATCTTTCTTGCACGGGTCCCCACGGACGGCGCCAAAATGATAGTGTTAATTGCCACGTAATGCGGTAATTAAATAAATACGAGACCAATTAAAGCAAATAAATAACTCTTATTGATCACAATGAAGGCCCTAAGTACAATCTAGCTGGTTGCTCTGAGTACCGACTGACTGCGGTCGGGAATCTCTAATAACAACCTATCGATCGTCCAAAAGTCCCTCACACTGTCGCTATCGCGGGTATTTATAGCCCCGGGGCCGGAGACACAAATCCGGCCGTCCGCCATGCTTCCCACGTAGCAACCACGTGTCGCCTTCCCGGGTGCCCTGCCTGTCAACGCGTAGAGCCGCCACGTGTCTCTCACCAGCTCTCTCGCTAAAGGGCTACCGCTCGGTGGTCGGCAACGCCAATCGGGCATTACCCGGTCGGGAACCGACCGGGTTCTTCACAAGCAGCCCGACCTGTAACTTGCAAAGACAAGAAGAAAAAGACGAAGGCACTGGGGTCGGGGTATTCCCTACCAGCGGTGTACCACAAAGTGTTGGTCTATGGTGCACTAATGGGAAAAATGTGATGACATTTAAGTAATTTCCTATTAAATGTATATTTCGGTTGTGCACTAAGTGTTGGAGTGTGATGCACTAATGAGTTGTTTGTGGTGCACCTATGAGTGTCCTATAGTTCACTTAGGAATGGATGCACCACCAGACATATGTAAATGCACTAGGCCGCACGACGACACGGGAAGGGTTGACCACATATATGCCATCTTTGCATCAAGTAGCTCCAAAATAAATTCATAAACTTTACTTTATTACCAACTATAAAATACATTTGTTCAAATGCTACCAATGAACAAAAAAAGAGGTATGAATTTTACTTTATTGTAGGTATTAATGTACAAGTATTTGGGACATGTATGTTTTCAAAAGCTAATGAAATATATATCATTAATCTAGTTCTAAAAGCTGATGAAAAAATAACATTTTCAAAACAATAGAAAAAAGTTGTGCAGCTTTCCAAAATGGCTAAAATTCGACACCTACCTGCTGATGATGGTTTGTGCATTTTTGTTTTCTTGTGATATATATTATCCATTGTTTTACTGAATTCTGCCTTTTAATTATTTTGGCCTGGCCCTTCTTCATAGTCCAGATGATAACAGAAAATTTAAAGTTGCCAACAAGTTGCAGATTTGTAGGACAAAAAGGGAAAGATAATCTGTCTCTTTGTAAAAAGAGATTTTAAATTTTCTTTAAAGATACCCATCATCAAGAAAACGTTGTTTTTATCTCAGACAATAAATTCTAATTTTTTGTTTTTGGAAAAAATAAATCTCTCTCACACACACAAAACTCCAATCCTCAATGATTTCTTGTTGATTATTTGGTAGGCTAAAGAGAAGGGAAAATGTGTGTCAAATACTTTTGTCGTATAAGGTGATATGTTTTAATTGATTAGCTATTTTTTTTTAAAGAAAATTTGTAATTTATACTCCTTCATAAAATACCAATTATCAATATCACTCCTTGACTATTAGTGGTGTAAATATTTCCCATCAATTTTTAAAATGATACATATATTGCCCTCCCATACGGGAGGAAAATTAATGGGCAACATTTGCACTATGGGAGGGACAATATATATACCGTTTTAAAAATTGAGTGGTAACATGTACACCACTAATAATTTAAGATTAACATTGATAATTGACATATTATGAGAATATAAGTTACAAATTTTTTAAAATAAAATAAAATAATAATAACTGATATGACAAATAACTAATCAAAGCACACTATATTTGGATTGTTAAGAGTACTATTACTATAAAAGAATCCAAGGAAAACCCAATAATTTGGGGCAATTGATAAGCTAGAAGACGATTAATGCAACTATAATAAAATCAAGATTAGTCGTATAACGGCTTCCACGGGTCACTTAGTTGATTCATGGATGGAAAATTGTGAGGAAAAATACGATATCGAGCCTTTACCAATTATTATTGTGTGGGTCATGGTCCATACAATTGTGTAGATTATACTATCAAATAATGTAGATTCAGTACAAATATAATGTACTATTAATATATTAAAAATTGTATATTGTATTCATAGAAAGTACATTATTTGAGTACTGAAAGTACATTATTTTATATAATGTATATTCAATATATGAATAATGTATTTTTAATATATTAAAAATGTACTTTTTGTTATTATCCACACAACACTGTAATAATTTGCCAGCCTTTACAGCACCTAGTGTGGCATGGTATAACAATTTAGTCATGACAGAGAAATTGCATGATATTCAATGTTTTGTAATACAATTTCTTTTTAAAAAAAAAAAAAAATCTGCAATACTTTTTATTGCAATTTTTTTGGGTCAAAAAACTAAAATATAGAGCATTTTATCACATGTCCAAATTAAATTAGCTGATATTTTAAAATTCTTTTACCAAAATTTCAATTCCCACTATATGGAAAATTTTTTAAAAATAAATATTCTTTTTACTTTATTTTTTAAATTTTTCATCTACTAGTGGACAGAAAATTTCAATCCATCCATTTAAAGTTCTACCATGGCGAGGTTGTTGAATGCCTATGGTGGATGAAAATTTCTGTCCATATACTACAGTGGACCAATATTTCCTATTTGTCCTATGAGGGCCGTTTTTAGATTTTTGTGACCCAATTCTTTTAAATAAATAAGGCATTACCAAGAGTATAAGTGTAATTTTTGAAACAAAATCATAAGAATCCTACTAGCTAACCTACTATCTCCAAATTTCAAAGAAACAGAAAATTAAAATAAAATAAAAAATATCTTAAAACTACCTGGCTGGCTGGCTAGCTATCTACTGGGTTGCCGCTATCGTTTAGATTGCAAGTAGAACGATCTGTTAAGAGGAATAATTAATTTCTCAGGCGGTGGTATTGGTGGTGAACTGGTGAATGGTACAAGTTTCAAGTTATCTCTACATATTCAGGGATTGAGACATCGTCTGCGCGTTTGGGGAAACAGAACGATTTTGCCATGTGGCATACTCAAGTAATTAGGTCCTAATTATTAGGGGAGAGAAGTGATTTGGGGAAAAAATCGATGAGTTTCAAGATTAATTCATATATATATTATTTTATTTCTTCAGTAGCTAGATCAAAACTAAATATTGAGCCCTCTAAAAATTGAGGCCATTTTGGTTTTTTCCCTTCTGCCATAAGCTCTATATATATAAGTTTTTTTTTTTTGGGATCTGTTCTATGATGTTTGTAGGAAATAAGGTTGGAAATACCCAATAATAATCCTACGAAAAGGATTATTATTTTATGAAAAAACTGGAAGGACGAATGGATATGGTGGGTACGCTGTAGGTGGTTAGCACGAGTTGAGTGAATCACTTTTTCCTTAGAACCTTAGTTGCTACCTCCCAAAAGTTCTAGGACCGTTGTAGCCTAGGTTTACCAGGATAAAACGTACTACGGTTCAATGTTTGAACTCTCAAACAAATGAACCCAATGAACAAGAGCAAATCAAGAACACAATAGGCAAGAATGGAGTAGAAGCAGAATTTCGAGAGAGAAAACAATGTTTTGTTGTTGTGAAAATGTTCTGTTCTACCACTACTTATATAGGGGTTGAGGAGTTCAATAGTCTTCAATATGACATTTAAAACTAATATAATATCAGTCTTGTGACATCTGAAACAACAGACCATTACCTGAGATTAAATTCTAAATTCAAAATTGAAATTAATTAAAAATTAATTCTGTAACTGATTGAATAACACTCAGAACGGTTGTTGCCAGAACCATCGATTCGTCCTGAGCCAAAAACGACTCTGGTTGGCCGAACTGAACGATTCGTCCTGAGCCAACAACCCGACTCTGGTTGGCCGAACCGAACCATGACATCAACTCGTGTTGGTTAGCTTGATCGAACCAATTTTCCAAACGACATTATAAGGATTGTGTGTGCGTGTGTATGTTATAATTATATAACTATATAATGTTTGTGAATGATTTAAATATATATAAATATAAATATAAATATAAATATAAATATAAATATAAATATAAATAAATATATATATATATACATATATATATATATATATATATATATATATATATATATATATATATATATATATATATAGTGAAAGGTTCCCGTGCGGATGTGCGGTGGATTAATGTGCGTGAGATTTGTACTCAATGTGCGTGAGTGTTGTGCTCAATGTGCCTGAGATTTTGTACTTAATGTGCGTGAATGTGTAAAATGCAGCAGAAAATATTGATGTCAGCTTCTTCCCCATCCCCAGTAACCATTGCCCCCTCCCTGATGATGATGATGCGGAGGCGGGCTATGGTGGTCAAGAATTATGGGAATAATACAACAGAAATCCACACTTAGCTGCTGTGCAAATTTTACTGTGCGTGCATCATCTATATAAACATTCAACTGCACTGAAAGTAGCTGATAATCCAGAATCCATGGCCAAATTGAAGGAAGAAGTAACAAGAAGCTTGGGCGTTAATGTGCGTGAGTTTCTGTTCTGCTTCCTTCTGAACTCGTAATTATGAAATACTCACGCATATTAAGCACAAATCTCACGCATATTAAACACAATACTTAGGCACATTAAGTACAAAACTCACGCATATTAACATGACGCACATTAAGTACAAATCTCAGGCACATTGAGTACAAATCTCACGCACATTAAATATAAACCTCACGCACATTAATCCACCGCACATCGTATGGGAAGCCACAAATGCACCAGATCCCTTCCATATATATATATATATATATATATATATATATATATATATATATATATATATATATATATAGTTATACCATAAAAAAAGTTCAACAAATACCTTTAACATAATTGGTTTTGTTGGGTCGGGGTGTGGGGCCCTTACGGTTGAGGTTCAACTTTTTTTGGAAGAATAATTGGTTTTGTAAGTTAAAATTAAATGAGAGCTTAATAAGAGTACAATTATTACTATTAACAATACTTTTAAATTCTATACAAAGAGCATTTAAATTAAAAATATTTAAATAAGCTTGGGGTGGGATAGAGGTAGGGGTGGCCGTGTAGGGTGGTGAGTTATACGGGTTGGCCCGTAAATTACATGGGCCAACTTATATAACCCGAGTATCCCCTTATGGGCTAAATGGGTCATGTCTATTCGTGTCGGGTCATGAAAATATACAACACGATCCGGCTACAAACCGGGCTAAACATGCATAACCCGGCAAGTTGTGGTCGTTTTGATGACTTCAAAGGTGAGTACCCACTCTCACTTTTCAATTTTAGTTTAACAGTTCAGCCCATTCGATAAGTCTGATAGTCCGAACTTTAGAGTTAGGGTTAACCTGATAAAAAATTTTAAAACGAAAATAAATAAAATAATTGATTAACCTAAATTAATAATATGCCTCACATCCGATAAAGCTAGCTCAATAATGAGGGCAAATTATGCAAGGTGGACACGGTTCTAAAATTGTTCATAATTATGAATATATAGTTCAAAAATTATGAACATAGAGTTGTGAACATAATTATGAACATATAGTTTTGTAATTATGAATATATAGTTTTATAATTATGAATATATAGAAATTATGAAGAGTTCAATAATTATGAATATAAAAAAAGCATCATAGAGATAAACATTTGGCCTGTATCATCTCTAGACTAGAAAAAAAGGCATCATATATAGAGAAAAACATTTGAGAAAAATTTTCTTAAAAAATAATAATAATTCAAAACATATATCCAGAGCACAAAACCTGTGGGATATTTCGAATAGACTGCAAAATGTACCAATTATCTATTAGTCATGACCCATATAATATAACTATTAAACTATGGTTAAAGCTAAGCTACCGGGATTAAAGGGAAAAAAAAAAATCATCAAAATCATTGAAGCATGCATATGCTTCATTTCAATTAAAAATTTAAATGGGATAAAGTACAAATAAGCCACTGAATTATTTGGGAAAAAGCAATTAAGCCATCGAACTCAAATAACTCCCAAATAAGTCATTGAACCCGGAAAAAAAGAACAATTAACATTTTTAACAGGTTAACTCCAGGTTTTTACTGACTGAATTGCCAAATATTTATTTTATTTACGTTTTTTTATTATTATAATCCATCTACATAGTAATATATTTTAAAGTAATTATAATCAAAGTAGTTTTGTCTTGTCTAGATCTAATTTATTTATTTATTATTATTTTTTTAAACAAAAAATCTAGTGAAAAAAATAATAATAAATAAACAAATCAAATCTTGACAAGATAATACTATCCAAGTGGATAATATTAATAAAAAAATAATAAACGTAAACAAAATAAACATTTGGCAATCCAATCAGCAAAAACTTGGAGTTAACCTATAAAAAATGTTAATTGCTCTTTTTTTCAGGGTTCAATGGTTTATTTGCTCTTTTTTTCCGGGTTCAATGGCTTATTTGATGGTTATTTAAGTTCGACGGCTTAATTACTGTTTCCCAAATAGTTCAGTGGCTTATTTGTACTTTATCCCAATTTAAATTAATAGTTGAATTATATATTTATATTAATAAGAGAGACTTAAATATAAGATCGACCTCTTGCATAAGATTGACTCTAATATAAAATTGAAACATATGTTTCATCTCAACTAAAAGTTTAAAGTATATTATATGCTCAACAAAATCATGTGATAATAAATTAAAACTCTTTTTTTTTATTATTGATACTATGAATTAGCAGACCTCATATTGTATTAAAAAGATCGAGGATCAACTTATATTGTCACATCATATAGAATGAATGCACAAAAAATGGGGAAAATGTATTACATAGAATGAATGCACAAAAAATGGGGAAAATGTATTATAATTTTAGGAAATCCGTATAGGATACGTATCAATAATTTCTATATTTTGGTATATTACTAATTATCACAAGATTCTAAGTTCAATTTTCTGTTGGAGCTTCATAAGGCGGCTGTCACCTAAAATACACTTTCAGATAGGGATTACACGTTTTTCCGTAAAACAAAAGTATATTACTCTGTACTATTTACTGATGAGAAAATAATTGATATTCAGAAGAAATTTGTGTACCTTTGCCAGATGATGCCTACTATACATTGCAAATGTAATAAGAAAATGATAAATGTACTGTGAATAAAATTCTCATTAGGTGTCTTGTTTTTATTGGAGTAATAAGAAAACAAAATAATAAAAATTGTGGGAATTTGTGGCCCATATTTTTTGGAATGAATCAAAGTATGACATGTAAGCATAGAGTAGAAAATGAACTAGAAAGTGGGAGTATGTGTAGTATTGTTCACTTGCAATTTGCAAAGTGGAGGAGAAAAAAAAAATTATTAATTTGTTAAAAGATTACTTTACCCCTCAAGTTTATGACTTTGTTAGTCTTTTCGATCTTTTTTTTTTCCCTACACGAGTATCCACACCAGAAAGATGAGACCTAAGAGTTGAGCCTCAGTTGGTACCCATTTGAGGAACAACTCACTTGAGGATATTGATGCACACGGATATGTTCAAACTCTTGACTATATACTTAATCGATTCAAGTCCCTCCCCACTTAACTTTGATAGTTTACTTATTGTGCGAATCTATTTTTATTTCAAGTACTCGTGCAGGGTCGTTTTTAGATTTTTGTGGCTCATTTCTTGCAAATAAATTAAGCCTTATCAAGAGTATAAGTGCAATTTTTAAAATCAAATCATAAATAAGAATCCTACTAGCTAACCTACTATCTCCAAAGTCCAAACAAACAGAAAAATAAAATAAAATAAAAAACATCTTAAAATTACCTAGCTGGCTAGCTACTTGCTGCGCTGTCGCTATCGTTTAGAATGAAGTAGAACGATCTGTTAGGGGGAATAATCAATTTCTCAGGCGGTATTGGTGGTGAATTGGTGAATGGTACAGTTTCAAGTTATCTCTACAGATTCAGGACTTGAGACATCATCTGCGTGGTTGGGGAAACATAACGGTTTTGCCATGCGGCATACTCAATTAATTAGGTCCTAATTATTAGGAGAGAGAAGTGATTTTGGAAAAAACCAATGAGTTTCAAGATTAATTCATATATATTATTTTATTTCTTAAATAGTTAGGTCAAAATAAATATTGAGCCCTATAAAAATTGATGTCATGTGCTATTGGACATTTTGCACACCGTAAAATTCGGCATGTACTCATGTTGCGTTAACATTCTTAAGAAAAGATTAGATTGAAACTCGACTGGATTAGTGTTATTTGGCGGGGAAATAATCTATATTTTGTGTGTCAGTAGAATTAGGCAATAGGCAGTGAAGGACAGTGCATGATTAATGATTGCATTTATCACTCTGTCATTTTGGTTTTTTCCTTTCTGCCATAAGCTCTATATGTACTGGTTTTTTTTTGGATCTGTTCTATGATGTTTTTGTCGTATTTTTACTTGTAGGCCACTATTTCATTGTGTATATCATTTTTTATGAGAATGCTTTTCATCAACTTTTTGAATTTAAAAAATAAAATAAAATTCTATACAACACATGAACCATCACCCCCCACCACACACACAATGAATTAAAAATCTTAACATATAGAGATAGAGATTAGATGCTAAGTCAAATGCTAATTTAATCATAATGATGTTGGTGGCTTGTTATGGTATTGGGGTGTTTTGTAAATAGCTGTTAGCTGATTGGGTTAGTGAATTTAACTAGTTGATTGTAGAAGAGTGTTTGATAAATTAACTGTTAACTAATAGCTTATTAGATGCAAAATTACTTTCTCAAGCAGCTTATCGAAAAAGCTGTTTTGAGTTGTTTGAATTTTAACATTTTGGAGCAATAAGTTGTTACAAAAAATTAATTAATCAAACATTCGTATTGATTATTTAACCAAATCAAATAGCTAATAATGGTCAAATAAAGTCAAAATTGACTATAAGCTAACTATGTTATCAAACATGGTCATTATCTAAACACTTGGAATGAATTCAAGTAGCACTGATCTATGACTTTAAATTAAAATGTCAAAGTTCCTGCTTCATAATTTGGTGAATGTATGTAAAAGAATGATAAATTGGCAATCAAATGATCTAATTTAGTATGTGTATAGAGCAAAGCACAGATAGAACAACCGATTTCTTGGTGAACAACAAAATTTATAAAAAGTTCTACATTTGAGCATGACCAACGAGAAACATTGAGAAATCAGAACTCCATTATATAAAGATGCAGCAAATACAACATAATTGGGGGCAACCACAATCAAATTGATCAGATAGTTGACTTGGTAACCACATCTAAGTTGGTTTACCTCATTGTGGTCGTTTGCCTGATAGTGTCACAAAGCGAGTTTCACTCATAGTGCACTTTCAAGTAATTACGGGTTTTCCCGTAAATAAAAGATGTAGCAAATTCGCATGGGCAGTTCAGTTGGTCACATGGGGTGAAGTTTGGGAACAATGAACATGATCAAATCTCATCAGCAGCAGTGTGGGAGGGGGCGCTCCTTGTGCGCAGTAAGCAAATGTCTAGCATTTGTTCAGCTAAGTTACCATAATGTACATCCACCCATATGTTCTGTTATACCGGGTCATTGGCGCCATTGAGGTTGGGAATTCAACCTTTTGGAAACAAAGGATGTAACAAATAAGACATAATTAGTGGATGGTTTATCAATTATCATCAAATGTTGTTATCAAAGACTTAAAGTTAATTGGAAGATATATATGCATAAGCCAAAAATTGTTGGATGGTCAAAATAAGAAGTGATTTGGTTGGTCAATGAAGCAAAATTGACATATCAAGTGTTACCTTGATGTATTACTTTATGACTAACACAATGGTTCAAATGAATCCATCATTACGCATGAAATCTAAGCAAAAGATATCCCACAACAAATTTTTAGTTTTATATCAAACTATATTTATCTCTACTTCTTTATATTTGAAAATGATATTTTTGTTTTGATCTGAAACCAATTTAATTTACAGTCTTTCAAAAATTTTCTAATGGAGTTCGCTCTGCGTTCTTTGTGGACCTAATTGGTGCTTTTTCCCCTAGATTTATGTAGTTTGTTTTGATGTCTTTGGTCCTTCGCATACTCCCAAAAAAAAAAAAAAGGCTTTGAGTAGTCTATTCATTATTTGGCCATATAGAAACAATGAACCTTAATAGAGATGACAATATGGTGTGGATTTTTTTATGTTTGCATTATTGCAATTTTCATTCTTCAATAATAAATATACTAACCATTAGTCCATTACATTAACTAATATTACGGATGAAATTTAACCGCACATGAGTATATTATTATCGCTAAATATTTGCAATGGGATGTCTCTTTAATTACAACCCTAATTTTCATGGGTCAAGGAGTGCAGGGTGAACTCTATCGTACTTTATACCGACTGCTCATCACTTCATCGAAATTTAACAACTCCAGCAACTGAGTACCGATCATATGTTGAAATTGCTAGCAATGATTGCAAGAACATCTTACGTTCCTTCCTAAATATTTCGATTCGTTTAGTTCCTAGATCGTCTAACTCTTTTGCTAATGTATTAGTTACAGCAGCCTATTCTCAGGCTAACTCATTATTTTAGAATTTTGTCCCTGACTTTCTCTTAGTTTTGATGCAGTAATCTACTACTGTTTTTTTTTTTTTTTTTTTGTTTTAAAAAAAATTACTTACGATAAAACTTGAATTGTGACAATAATTTCTGATACGCAGAGTGCATTTATACTTGACAGATTGATTACAGATAATATTCTAATTGCTGCGGAGGTTGGTCATTATTTAAATAGGAAACATTGTGGTGTAGCTGGGTGGGGTGCCTTAAAGTTGGATATGGCGAAAGCATATGACCGCATGGAGTGGCCCTCTTTGCGTAGTATGTTAATAGCGTTGGGTTTTGATAGTAGGTGGGTGGATCTTATCATGATGTGTGTAACTACTGTGTCTTAAATATAAAGTTGAATGGCTCTCGAAGCTTG
>NW_017619393.1:0-22500 GCF_001879475.1 Ipomoea nil
CTCATCACCCCGACCCATGGACTGAGACAAGGCGACCCCTTGTCCCCATATCTTTTTATTGTTTGTGCAGAGGGACTTTCTTTACTGCTACAACAGGCACAGGCATAGGGAATGATAAATGGATGCAGGGTTGCGAGGGATGCGCCACCTATCTCTCACCTGTTTTTTGGTGATGACAGTTTTTTGTTCTTTAAAGCTAATATTCAGGAGGCAAATGTGATAAAACAATGTTTGACACGATATCAAAATTTGTCTGTGCAGGTGGTGAATTACCACAAGTCTAGTATATGCTATAGTAAGAACACGCGGGAGGAGGACAGGGATAATGTGGCACAGATTCTGGGAGTTGCCCAGGCTCCCAATTTTGGGAAATATTTGGGTCTCCCCTCTTTCATAGGAAGAAATAAGAAGGCAGCCTTTTCGTATATTAAGCCATTAAGGATAAGATCAAACAGAGGATTGTGTCCTGGAATAAAAGGTATTGACGCAAACTGGTAAGGAAGTCTTGTTGAAAAGTGTGGCCCAAGTTATGCCTACTTTCTCAATGAGTGTTTACTTATTACCTATGGGGATTTGCACAGCAATTGAGCGGACAATGAACCGGTATTGGTGGGGAACTGAAATTAGCATGGCATCCATTGGAAGGCCTGGGATAGGTTGTGTATACTAAAGAAGTATGGGGGTTTGGGTTTCAAGGAGTTACATGCTTTCAACATAGCAATGTTGGGTAAACAGGCATGGCAGTTTCTAACTAAACCTGACTCTTTGGTCTCAAGGGTTTATAAGGCCAGGTACTACCCAAAAGGGACCTTTTATAATGCTAGCATAGGGAATAACCCCAGCTTCTGTTGGCGCAGTATTATGGCGGCACATGACATGGTTTGTGGTGGTGTCAGGCGCAGAATTGGGAATGGGGAAACCACTCTTATTTGGGATCATCCATGGCTCCAGGACCAACAAGATCCAATGGTCCACACAGAAAACCCCCTTACTTGAATAATGCAATGGTTATGGGATTGATAAATCAGGAAACACAAACCTGGGACCAGGATATTTTGGCAGATATTTTTAACCCCACTGATATAGCTCGTATATCCAAAATACCAATATCACCGGACTATGAGGACATGTGGTATTGGCTTGGGGATCAGGGAGGTAATTATACTGTAAAGTGTGGCTACAGGTGCATTGTTGGAAACTATGTTGGCACTGCATGTGATATTGATAACTGGGTGAGTTTATGGAAGCTCAAAATCCCTCCCAAATGGAAAACATTTTTGTGGAAAGCTTTGAATGATATTCTCCCTACCACAGCCAATTTGATTATAAAGAGAGTGGAAATTCAACCTACATGTGCCGTGTGTGGGGTGATGAATGAAGACACAATGCATGCTTTAGTATCATGTGATTATGCTAGTTCCATTTGGGCTCAATCTCACCTTCCAATCCCCATGATTACAATAAATATTTTTTATACTTGGTTTAATGATCTATTAAATATTTTAGACACTGATCAGATTATTCACGCAGCTGCAATCTTATACTATATTTGGAGAACCAGAAACGGAGCGGTATGGGACGCATACCTGCCGCGGCCACAAAAAGTGCTTGCTTCGGCCAATGCCGTGGTGCATGCACGACGACAAACCCACCAGAGACGGCACGGTCCTTCTGGACCGACAGCCCCTGGGCCGCAGCATGCTGCTGCTACCACGGCGCACGTACACCAGCAGGCAGAGGTTGTCGAGGACGAGCCTGCGACACCGAGCCACCACGCACCAGCACGGAGGTGTTATTTCGACGCTGGTTTTATGCCAACCACGGGAAAAGCCACGGTTGGGGCGGTCCTGATCGACGAGGAGGGGGGATTTATATTGGCATTCAGTGCACTCTTGCCGGATTGTCTTTCCCCGCTTATGGCCGAAGCACTTGCATGCAAAGAAGCCTTGTGTTGGCTATGGAATCGTGGGGAACGATCTACACAATTGTTCACAGATTGTTTAACATTAAAACAATACCTGTCAAATGCAACTGCCTCACTCCGAACTCATGTTGGCTATGCCGTTGATGCCTGCAGAGCGCACATCGTCTCTTTTGATTATTGCCCAGTTATTTTTATTCCTAGATCAGAAAACTATTTAGCTTCTTCTGCTTTTATTCACACTAGTACTATGTATTCGGACTATGCCCCTCCAGACTCTATTTCGGAGTTTTTTTTTTAATAAATGCCATACCAGCCACTTTCAAAAAAAAAATTAAAAAAAAATTAAAAAAAAAAAAAGCAATATAGGGAGGAAGGTCAAAAGAAATATGGACCATGAAGATGTGAGTTATCTATCTATAGGGGCAATTCACCAAGCAAAAATATTATTTGGTCTCCAAAAATTTATTCACAACTTTTACTTATTTAATGTGTTAAAATTTTATTTGAATAACAATCATGATCCTCTTATATTAAGCAATATGTCACATCATAGGGAGTTCAAAATGAGAGTATAAAATGAGAGTAAATATAGAATTACTCTTCATCAAGAATTAAGGAATCTAATGACTTTGTGGTCAAGTGGCATGAAGTGACTCTTTCAAATGGGAGGTCATGGGTTCAAGCCTCAATAAGTACTTACATGTAACCTGCCGCTCGACCACAAAGTTTTTCAGAAAGGGAAAAAATTTTCTTTCTAATAAATGTTAACAATTATGGGGGGAAAAAAGAAAAAAAAGTATTGGCCAAAAAATTGATCACGTAATGATACAATGCATTGAATAATTGTCGAATGTAGTGAATAATTATTCTTCCGGACATGGCCACCATCACCCTAAAACAACAAAACATGTTGGTGCAGTTACGGGCCTACATTGAAGAGGTAAGGTTTTGGGTTGGAATGATGTGGATACGACCTAGCTTACCAATCCCACATATACACACTCCACTCAATCATAGGGCCCAATATGTGGGTGACTCAAACCGACATCGAAAGAGACTCATCTTTTTGTACCCCAAGTAAAAATTCACATGCAATCGTTATTCGAAAATTGTTCTAATTGAAATCTGTTTTATGATCTTAGCCGGTACGATATTAAAGTTTGTCTTATTATTTTAATTGGTAAAAAATCACAATGAGATAAATCAATCTAGATTGTTTATAATTAACAATTTAAACTGAATTATTTTTACTAATGATCAATTTAAAATTTTGTGGTTACTAAGCTAAAAATTTGATCCTTACTTTCACATGTTTCGATCCTATTAAAAAAGAAAATGAATATATATATTGTAACCCCACTTTACTCCGCGTCAATATTACTCTCACATGTTTTGTATGTGGGTGATACGGGCACAAATAAAGGAATTTCATAGAATTGGGAGATCGATGGTGGGTAAAATGCTTTATTCCCTACATAACGTTTTCTTTCCTTTTTTTTTTTTTTTTTTTTTTCTGGACTCAAACCCATAACCTCTCATATGAAAGTCCAACTTTAGTACCATTATACCAAAAGGTATTGATAACATTTTCTTTCTTAATTTTCCCCCTTGACATTAGGAATCCATGAATTGACTAACTCCTCCTGCTTATAATCAAATGGTAAAGAATTTAGGAATATATATATATATATATATATATATATATATATATATATATATATATGAGAAAATTATAATTTGTCTCTCACAAGTATGTCAATTATTAATGACACTCTTAAATTATTAGTGGTGTAAATATTATCTCTCAATTTTTAAAACGTGACATATCTTGTCCTTCCCCTAATAGAAAGAAAAAGGAACATTGTTGTCATAGAAGGAGAACAAACAAAAAAATGGAGAAAAAAAAAAAAACGTAGCCTTATATATAGGTCATTGATCAGGTGAGTCCACCCCTTCTCATGAATCTGTGTAGATATATCTGGACCATTGAATACTTGAGATTAATAGTTTAAATTTCGTCAACTGTGCAATTGTGCATGGCAACATTGCAACTGTGCAACTAGGTTTCTCGTAATAAGCGTGGACTAATTTGATCTATCCATCTAGGATAGTCAATGGCTAAAAAATGACAAGTCAATTTTATAAGCGAAAATTGTAATTTATGTCTCTCACACATATGTCAATTATCAATGTCACCATTGAATTATTAATGGTGTAAATGTTGCCCCTCAATTTTTAAAACGTGACATATATTTCCCCTTCTCTAATAGGAAGAAGAAGAAATATTGTTGTTGATGAAAGGAGAACGAACTAAGAAAGAAAAATGGAAGAAAAAAATGTGATCTTCAAACTGAAAAAACGACGGGAAATCGCATTTACACCACTAACAATTCAGGGGTGACATTGATAATTAACATATTTGTGAAAAACATAAATTATAATTTTTCACATTTTATAAATATTAGTATAAGAGAATTAACTTAGGAATTTCATACATCTATTTCTTTAATTTAACAAAACTAATTAGACT
The DNA here is from genome assembly GCF_001879475.1 of Ipomoea nil. Lineage (NCBI taxonomy): Eukaryota > Viridiplantae > Streptophyta > Magnoliopsida > Solanales > Convolvulaceae > Ipomoea > Ipomoea nil. The sequence continues at coordinate 4,455 of NW_017619393.1, forward strand.
AAATGTGTTCTTTTTGCAAACTAGCACGACTAACCCAATTGCACATGAAGAGATATAAAACGGACAAGCAATGTAGATGTAGACAATGATAAATCTATCCAAAAGCGAATTAACAAAACTTAAAATAATTCCAACAAAAAGTAGTATATCTACTACCTAATATCATATAAACTATAATAAGTATTTAAAATAATTGTTTTTAGAAAAGTGCAAATTAAATGTTAATTTTAATGTGAACTATAATAAACTTCTCTCTCATATATATATATAAATATATATATATATATATATATATATATATATATATATATATATATATAATCGCACTCAGGTGCGAATGCTTTGCCCAGGCGCGAAATAGGAATGGATTCTGTCCGTCCACGTGTCCAGATCTAATGGATGAGAAACACTATTTTTTTTAAAAAAATGCGGTGGCATTTTCGTAAATAATTGAACATCGAAGTGCAAGTAAAATGTATTACAAGTGTATGTAAAATGTATTATAGGTGCAAGTAAAAATTTACACTGAGCATCAATACTAAGTGCACCTATAGTTATAAGTAGTTGCACCTATAGTTCTAAGTAGTTGCACACATAGTTATAAGTAGTTGCACCTAGGTGCATGAATGCTTGCGGGTGGTTTTCAGGGGTATTACTACCCGCTGAACTCAGATCAATGAATGTTAACCAGACAAAATTACATGCACTTATAGGTGCAAGTAGGTGCACCTATAGTTATAAGTAGTTGCACCTATAGTTATAGATAGTTGCACCTATAGTTATAAGCACACCCAGGTGCATGAATGTTTGTGAGAAGTGAATGCTAACAAGGCAAAATTACATGCACTTATAGGTGAAAGTAGGTGCACTTGTAAGTGATTTTACTTGCACTTCGATATTCAATTATTTACGAAAATGCCACCGCGTTTTTTTTAAGTTATTAGATCTGGACACGTGTCGCGCGCTGATTCGTTTGCATATTCCTTCCTGGGCACTTATTCGCACCTGAGTGCATCCCTATATATATATATATATATATATATATATATATATATATATATATATATATATATATATATATATATAAGAGAGAGAGAGAGAGAGAGAGAGAAAATTGCACTCTGGTGCGAATGGAGCGCCCAGGTGCGAATATGCGAATGCCTGATATCCGTCCACATGTCCAGATCTAATGGATGAGAAACACTGATTTTTTTTAAAAAATGCGGTGACATTTTCGTAAATAATTGAACATCGAAGTGCAAGTAAAATGTATTACAAGTGCATGTAAAATGTATTATAGGTGCAAGTAAAATTTACACTAAGTATCAATACTAAGTGTACCTATAGTTATAAGAGCATCTACATCAGAGGAGAAATGGGGGAGAATTCACTACTTTTGAGGCCAAAATGCCATGGTGACAGAGAGAGAATGAAGAGAGAGAAGGGGTGGGGAGCATCTGCAAAGGTTGGGATATTACTCTGCCCAAGAAAAAGAATTAATGATGGAGGAGAAAGAACCAATAGAGAAATGACATGCTTACTTTTTATATTTTTTTTTATAAAATCAGTTTTGATTTTTTTTCCCCTCTCCTCCCACATTATTCTCTTTCCTACTCACTTTTACATTCTCCCCCTAATATCCCAACTGATAAGGATGCTCTAAGTAGTTGCACCTAGGTGCATGAATATTTGCGGGTGATTTTCACGGGTATTATTACTCACTGAACTCCCCGCAAGAACAAAAACGATGCCAAACAGAACGAACTCAGATCAATGAATGTTAACAAGGCAAAATTACATGCACTTGCAGGTGAAAGTGTGTGCACCCGATCAATGAATACACACAAAAACTACATGCACTTACAGGCGAAAGTAAGTGCACTTGTAGGTGAAAGTAGGTGCACCCGATCAATGAATGCTGACACGTGACGCGGCTAATTGGTTCACATTTTTCTCCTAAACACCTATTCGCACTCGAACGCGACCATATATATATATATATATATATATATATATATATATATATATATATATATATATATATATATATATATATATATATATATATATATATAGGGACGCACTCAGGTGCGAATAAGTGCCCAGGAAGGAAATGCGAACGAATCAGCGCGCGACACGTGTCCAGATCTAATAACTTTAAAAAAAAAACGCGGTGGCATTTTCGTAAATAATTGAACATCGAAGTGCAAGTAAAATATCTTATAAGTGCACCTATTTTCACCTATAAGTACATGTAATTTTGCCTTGTTAGCACTCACTTTCCGCAACCATTCATGCATCTGGGTGTGCTTATAACTATATGTGCAACTATTTATAACTATAGGTGCAACTACTTATAACTATATGTGCACCTACTTTCACCTATAAGTGCATGTAATTTTGCCTTGTTAAAATTCATTGATCTGAGTTCAGTGGGTAGTAATACTCCTGAAAACCACTCGCAAACATTCATACACCTAGATGCAACTACTTATACCTATGTGTGCAACTACTTAGAACTATAGGTGCAACTACTTAGAACTATAAGTGCAACTAAGTATTGATGCTCAGTGTAAATTTTTACTTGCACCTATAATACATTTTACATGCACTTGTAATACATTTTACTTGCACTTCGATGTTCAATTATTTACGAAAATGTCACCGCGTTTTTTAAAAAAATCAGTGTTTCTCATCCATTAGATCTGGACACGTGGACGAACAGAATCCATTCCTATTTCGCTCCTGGACGAGCCGTTGGCACCCGAGTGCAAGTATATATATATATATATATATATATATATATATATATATATATATATATATATATATATATATATATATATATATATATACTTTGAATTATTTATTTAATACAAATATTAAGTATTAAATCAGTCGTGTAATGTGGGTATAGAACGACTAATAATAAGAGGAACTAATATATTGTGTTTGGAAATTCAGATCTAAAGAATTTTGTTTTGGACGGCGGGCAGGCATGATTAATGAAGAATGAACGATGGTGGGGAGTTTAGGGGGCAGGTGGGTTGGAATGATGTGGATTGGACACAGCATTGCCACTTAAGCCACATAGCCCACTCACAATCATTGGTCCCTAAATCTGGGTGACTCTAACCGACATTGAAAGAGACTACTCTGGTTTGTACTTCTAAATTATATGTTAGATTATTGATTATATATACTCGATAATTCATATGGTTAGACCAATATTGAAAGAGGAATTTCGCGCTTCACAAGTTGAAAGTAAAGAGAGATCAATATTGATATTACTGAATTGTCCCTTTATTTAACACCAATTTGACGAAATAACAAATGGAGAACTAAATTGAGCGAAACACAAAAGTCTGGGACGATATTAGGTCACCAAAGTCGTTTAGGACGAAATTGAGAAAAACCACTATAGTCGAGGACGATTTTGAGTATTAACTCATTGATTATATATACTCGATAATTCATATGGTAAGATTCATGACTGATAAATATTTATTTTTAATATATTATAGATTCACTTACATGTAGTATACTAGTCTTTTTTTATGTGTAATGTTTAAAATATATATACAATATTTATATTTTTAAAAATAATTAACAAATTATTACTAATTAAAATCTATATGAAATTAAATTTATTTATTATATTAATCCAATATATAATGTCTATAAATATTATTATCCTTAAAGAATATAAGAAGATATATGGTGGATGCATGTGCATGGTAATAATAATGAAAAAGATAACAGAAGTTATAACAGTAAGGGTATTTTTGTTCAAAAATTATAAAGTACAACTCTAAAAGCACAATGTACAAAATGATTAGCACTAAAAATATAGACATAAATTAGGGATATAACTTTGATTGAGACTTATTATGATTTTAGATTTAGATATTAATAATGAATTTGTAAAAATTGAATATGTTATATATCAACAATTATATATATTAGGACTTTGTATTTTAAGCCATTATATTACTCCCTATCCTAGTCTTCATCAGGGCCATTCCAATAAAAAGTGGGGTCCTGTACAATATCTTAATTTGGACCCTTTTTTCAAGTTATTTTTATATATAAATAATAGTTGTGTAAAAAAATTCAAACATAAATATTGTATAAATTAAAAATTAAATATATCTAAAATTTCATTTAAAAAGTGACACGCGCCGTGTACAACTGCACACTTAGACGCAAAATCATCCACCAAACTTTTGATATCAACTTCTTCCAAAATCTCATTTTCAATAGAGATTAAAGCTAATCCATTGAGTCTGTCTTGCAACATACTCGATCATTATATGATGTACACTCGTTTATCAATTGCCTCATTTTTTTTTTGTAATCTAAGACGCAACTCCATCCAAGTTGTCATATTAGTTATATGATCTACACTCGTTTCATGCTCTTCAAGTCTAAGACCAAGATGTGTCCAGTCCCTAAAACCTTCCTTGACCAAAACACCTTTTCGTATACTTTTTTTTTTTTTTTTTTTTAAATCTTGCAACAAAAACAAAACACCTTGTCAAGTTCTTTTGAATATACAAGTCAATCTCGATCACACTTCGCTCCATTTGGCAAATATCTTATGTAAAATGCATATGAAAATCTTCTAGAAAATTTATCTTTAGGACCTTTATTTATTGATAAGTCTCTTTTAGGACCATCTTTCACAAGAATATCTATTAATCTAGAATCAAGGGCATCCCAATTTCTGATCATATATGTCAAATAAAAGCGAAATCAGAATTATTAATTCATGTAAATAAAACAATAAACAAGAATTATGAAGCAATACGTAATTTTAATTACCTATCAAGAAAATTGAATAACTTGAGAGTTTGTATGTTAAAAAAAATACAAATAAATAACCAAATTGAATATTTAAATTACTAGATAAAGAATACAAACAACAAAGAATTAAGAATGCAATTCAAATTTGAAGAATTAACATTACAGTAGCCTCAATAATGCAAATAATGCAATTGAAATTTGAAGAATTAACACTACACAATGTCAGAATCAACGTACGTGTACTCCGTATAGAATGATACTTTCTAGTCTCTAATCTCTATCTGCCGCTAGGTTAGTCTCTAATCTCTCTGCCGCTAGGCGCTAAATTAGGGATTTAAGATAGGTTTTGAGTTTGTCGCTTAGTTGCTTGTCTTTGTTCGAAGCCGCAGCTGCCGATGTATATATATATATACACTAATTTTTTTTAAAAAAATATGGGGCCGCCAAAATTTGGGGGCCCTGTGCGCTGGCCCTGGGCAGACTTACCCAGGGCTGGCCCTGGTCTTCATATGATTCCTCTTGTATGTATACTCCCTCTATGTATAGTTGTAATAACAGTTCATATAATACAGTTTCTCTCAGTTCTCATTTGGTATCAGTTAAGCTAGGGTTTTCTTCCTTTTTTTCTCTAATGGTCAACGGATCTGTTAACTCCTCCAAACGGACTGTTTCCAATGCCACTATCTCATCTTCCGCTAGCTCTACTGTTACATCGCTTTCTACTGCTCATCACTTTGTCAGTATTAAGCTCACCCGTAAAAACTACCTGTTTTGGAGAACTCAAGTCGTACCGTTTCTTGATGGACATGGTCTCATGTCGTTCGTTGATGGGACCAATCCCAGTCCGCAGCCCTTCCTTCCCGCCGTCGAAGGAGGCTTGCCGACGCCAAATTCCGATCATGCAACATGGTTTCAGCATGATCGGGCTCTTATGTCTATGTTGATTTCTTCTCTCAGTGAAGAAATTAGGCACCTCGTCGTTGGTCGTCGTACGTCACGGGAGGTTTGGCAGTCTATTAAACAATCTTTGACTTCCGCATCTCGCGCCCGCTCGTTAAATCTCCTTGGCCAACTACAGTCTCTGAGCCAGGGAGATTCCACGGTTGCTGATTATATTGGTCGTGCCCGTGTTATTTTGGAGGATCTTGCTTTGGCCGGTAGGCCAATTGTGCTAGACGAGATGAATTTTTATGTGTTTCGGGGGTTACGGTCGGAGTTTCAAAACCTAACCGAATCTCTCTTAGTTCGCGGTCAACACGTAACCCTAGGTGAGCTTGCTGATTTCCTTGGTGCTTAAGAGTTCATCCAGGGGACTGTTCCTGGTAGTCCGCCACCGGCGTTTGCCGTGCAGCGCGGCGGCGGTGGCGGTCAAAACCGCCGTGGTGGTCGCGGTAATAACCGAGGCGGCCGAGGTAAAAATTCCGGCGGTCAGCGTGGAAGCAGCAGTGACTGGTCGAATTCCGGCAGTCACCGTGGGGGTGGCGACGGCGGACTGGATTGGTCCCATCAACGAACAACATGAGACCATGTCCATCAAGAAACGGTACGATTTGAGTTCTCCAAAACAGGTAGTTTTTATGGGTGAGCTTAATATTGACAAAGTGATGAGCAGTAGAAAGCGATGTAACAACAGAGCTAGCAGAAGATGAGATAGGGGCATTGGAAATGGTCCGTTCGGAGGAGTTAACAGATCCGTCAGCCATTAGAGAAAAAAGGAAGAAAACTCTTGCTTAACTGATACCAGATGAGAAATGAGAGAAAGTGTATTATATGAACTGTTATTACAACTATACATAGAGGGGGTATATATACAAGAGGAATCATAGGAACCTCAGGACTTTTAGGAGGTAAGTTGGAGATCTACGACTAGGATAGGGAGTCATATGATGACTCAAATACAAAGTCCTAATGCTAGTCCTAATAAATGATTGTTTTATACCTCATGCTTGTTTTACCTCCTCTTGTTTAATGTTTCGATTTGAATTGACATGGATTTAAGAACAAATTTTTTTTTATTCCTCGATTATTATATTATTGTCACATTTAGTCATGCTTTTATTTTTTTTTTCTTATTACATCATTGATTTTCACTTATTTGTCACAAGAGTTTTTTTTTTTTTTTTTTTTTTTTTTTTTTTTTTTTTTTTTGAGAATATTTGTCATAAGAGTTAATTCCTTGAATTGTCCATTGATTATTGACATTTATCAATTTTTATTCCCGACTTTTAATTGAACCATAAATACTCCCTTGACTATTGACATTCACCAATTTTCATTCTCAGCTTTCAATTTGACCATAAATGTTCCATTGACTATTGATTTTGTTTCAAATTTATTTAGTCATCCAGTTAAATATTCATTTACTAACATCAAATTTAAGGATAATAATATAATCTGATTCTTCACATTCTACTAATGATAAACCCAATATATTAAGTTTATGAAATCAACTTTGCCCATCTCAACAAGTCAATTTTTCATTGTTATCCTTAAATTTAATGTTTAATAAATGCATATTTAACTAGATGACCAAATTTGGAACAAAATCAATAATCAATTGACCATTTGTAGTCAATTTGAAAGTTGATGATGAAAATTGATAAATGTCAATAGTTACTGGGTTATTTACGTTTTAATTGAAATTCAATGATAAAAATTGATTAATGTTAATAGTTTAAGGACCATTCTTAAAATTAACTCTTTTCGATAATTACTTCATGTAAATTTTGTTGTTTTATTACTTAATAAAGAGAATTAACATATAATTTATTATTCAAGTATCTTGCACCAACATAATTTTACCTTGTCATTTCACTTTCCATAAAGAAAGTTACACATGTAATTTCTCACTCTCTTGTTAACTCATTTAATTGAATGAAAAAGTGATGTTAATTATCTTTATTAAACGATGAAACGACAAGAAATTAAAAAGAAGATTAATTATAACAAATATATGAAAATCAATAATGTGACTTAATTATAACAAATATATGAAAATCAATAATGTGACAACATTGAAATAGTATTATTAAATGTGAGAATGTCACAAGTAAAAGTATAATTTATTCCAAATTTAATTTTGGTTGTTTCCATTTTAATATTAATTAGGATTTATTTGCACTACTCATAATCACTATATACCAATTTAGAGAAGTCAGTGAACAACTATTACACCTGCAAGATCAATGGTACAAATTAGACACATTATTACTCGATAAATAAGTATTTCCTTTGCTGAAACTGGAAGATTACATTAAACATGCACCACCACTAGTTATGAGATTTAAAATAAAAGAGTTTAGGGTGTATTTGGTAATAAAAAAAAAATTGCAAAATGAATCTTTTTTTAAAGAACATTTTTCTTTTCAGTATTTGGTTGCATTTTAAAAATCTGTCTTAGTATATTTGGATCATTTTCTGGATAATGAGAAAATTTGTATTAAAAATCAATATTATTTATATAAAAAAAATAAAAAAGAGCAATGATTTCATATATATTTAAAAAGAGAGAGGCTTCGAAAAAACTTCTGATTTCTAACAAAAACTATTATTAAATGGTTTCTGTTGAAAAACTAAGAAACTAGTAAATGGTTTCTATTGAAAAATCAATTTTACTTGTCTCCAAACAAGTTTTACTGGTTTACTAGATTTCTAGTTCTCACGGGTCTCCGAACCAATTTTATTGGTTTATCAGAGATTCTCAATGAAAACCAACAAAGAAGATGAAGAACAAAAAAAAAAAAAGTTGCTTTGAATTTTTTAAAAAATGACTTCCCGATAAATAAAAGTAATTAAAAAAAATAAAAAAAGCTTATTTTCCCTTTGACCAGAAATTAATTTTCTTTAACCATTATTTCCCCCTTGCCAACACTAAAAACAAAAAAGAAAGCAAATCATTTTCTGAGTTTCCCCAAACACAGCCTTAGTGTGTACTCAATATTACTATCATCATATACCCTAAACACATTTGAAGGGAAAAACAATGACCCAGTGGTGGTATACGCACCATTTCAATTGAGAATAATAGTGTATTCAATTAAGAGCATCGTTGCACCCGCCTAATATAATTAGCTCTTAAATTCTTAATTTTCAACTTATAGTGTGACCAATAATAATTACCTACTCACAAGAAGATTAATAAATATATATATATATATATATATATATATATATATATATATATATATATATAACATTTCTTTTTAAAAAATTATAAGATAATTCTCACACAAAAGATAGATATTAAAATACTGCAGCTCAAAATGGGCTTTAATATGTAGATGGGTATGGGATCATTGAGCCAACTAATGTCTTCAAGCTTAAAACATTCAACATGTTTGCTAGAAATAGCACCAAAAGCCAAAATAAAAGTCACGACGAAGTAAACCCTACTATGAAATGCACTGAACCTAAAAGGGCATTGCTACCAAATAACATCACGAGATGTGCAGAAGACAAAGAAGACACTTGGATATAGCTCTAATCAAAGGCATCATCATCGTCGTCTGGAAGTGGCTGATTGGCGGCTTCTTGTAGCTCGAGCTCATGCCTGAACAGAGAACACCAGAGTGAGGATTTGGTATCAAATGATTTGAGATGAACTAGATTTCTCATATTAGTATTATTACAAATAAAGACACTATATCATGACACTTGAGTGCTACTGACAATCTAAGACACTATATCATGACACTTGAGTGCTACTGACAACCAAAAAATGATTTGTTCCAGGAGAACATGAGAATCCACACTCCATTTACAAAAATCTATGAATTGAGTTTTTTTTTTTTTTTTTTGTATCTTTCAGTATTGATACTGCTTGGAAAAGTACCAATAGTGATGGAAGTGTATAATAACTAGCATGCTTAAATTAAATAAAGCAATCTTTAGTTACTAAGCAAATCTCTAAGCAATCCTATGGGATCAACCTAGACACAATACCAGCAAGCCTACAACAAAAATTAAGCATCCAAAGTATCATATACAGAGTACAATAGAAAGGGGTCTTACTTTTGCTGTGCAGCAATGTCAATTTGAACTTCTGGAGGAGCCAGAGCAGGGGATTCCACAAAATGAAGGTTGACATCCCTAAGAACACAAGACAAGAAATAGACAAATTTCATTATGGGCTTAACCAATAAACAATTTCCAAGCTCAATTGAAAAAACAGCTTTGACACCTACCCAGCAAGCTTTCTGGCAAGGTACAAGAAAGGCTTTTCAAAATTATAGTTGCTCTTAGCAGAGATCTCATAGTACTGCAAATTTTTCTTCCTGTGGAATGTAACTTGCTTTGCCTTCACCTGCCTGTTCTTAACATCAACTTTGTTTCCACATAGAACAATAGGAATATTCTCACAAACTCTGTATGAAGAAACAGAAAGTATGTTCAGAAATCCATAATAGCAATTGAATAGCTCTATTTAGGTCAAAGACAACTTGATAAGAATAAGCAAACCTGCAGAGATCACGGTGCCATGTGGGAACATTCTTATAAGTCAACCGAGCAGTAACATCAAACATAATAACTGCACATTGCCCATGAATGCTGCAAGTGGAAACATGGAAGAATGTTTAACCCACAGAAAAAAAAAAAAAGGATTCAAAAGTCAGTACTACTAATACATGATAGCCTTTTATAGGGGCAATATCCAAAACTAATGAACCTTATGACAGTCAGACGAAGCATAATATTCCAAATATCATCCCATAGTATCTAGTACAATGTTAACAATGTAATTTTAGTACAACTATATATTACAGGGTAGATGAAACTATGAAAGTAAGAATAATTGAACCAAGAACACACCATCCAATGGCAACATTGCAAACAAATGTCTTTAGCAGTCACAAAAATTAAGGGATGTCCTAGTACTAATACTAAAACAAATGCCATAAACAGTTCTTGCCATACATAACAAACACAAAGAATTACAGTAAGGCACATATGTAGCAGCATTTATCTGTAGCCACAATTGTTAATCTAATGCTTGTGAATATGTAATCCAAGACATAAATATAAATAACCAATTGAAACTGAAAATGTTTGTACTAATCAGGCTTTAATTGAAAAGATTATATAACTTACTAATAACCATCACGGAGTCCTCCAAACTTCTCTTGTCCAGCTGTATCCCAGCAGTAAAAACGGATCTTTCCACAGTTTGTATGGAAGTCCAACGGATGAACCTCAACACCAATTGTAGCTGTCATCCAGCCAAATTTATCCAGGATGAATATCATAAATAAATAAATAAATAAACAAACAAAAAAAAAAAACAAAAATCCAATCAAGAACATCAAGCATCTAATCCATCTATACATACAAATCATGTACCAAAGATACTACGCAGAGACACTTACGCTCATATTTCTTCTCGAATTCACCAGTGAGATGCCTCTTCACAAAAGTAGTTTTTCCTGCAACAATTAGAAGCATTTATTTAGATTGAGAACCAGTGACAAAATAGACACAAATCAACAAAGAAAACAGATAACCACATCATATACAAATTCCACACACCAGTTCCTCCATCACCGACTATAACGAGCTTGAAGCTAGGGTAATCCACAGTCTGCTGATTAGGGAGAGCCTACAAACGACAAACAAAACACAAATCCACTCAAAAACCAAAAGAAAATCGATATAACCTAAATCAAATCAGATCAGACAATGGAAATACACACACATATATACACTCCCGGATACAATGAACAAATCAAGTGACGGAGCACGTACGAAACTTAAGAAACGAAGTAGGATAGGCAAAAGCGAAGTAGATCAGTAAACGAAGAAACGTTACCATGAGGCGGCGGAGAGGTTGCAGGCGAGCTTTGAGCGGCGGAGCAGGTTGGATTCAGTGCGGAGAGAGGAAGATTGAGGAGGAGAAGAGAGGCGGAGAGAAGGGTTTATAGGAGGGATAGTAGCTTTAAGTTGACGCGACTGTTGTTATGATTTATGAAATCTTTTCTCATTTCGGCCTTCAAATTTTTTTTTTTTTTTAAAAAAAAAAAAAGATACCACGCGTTTGAATTTCTAAATTCTAATTCTAACAATAGAAATTCAACCCGGAATTAGTTGGGCTTTAGGACTATCCAGCCCAACAAAATTGGGACATCATGGTTTAAACTTTGGGTTAGAGCCATGGTTAAGATCCAACCCATATTTGTATTTGTCCCCAATGATTTTAGAGGAACCGAGTCCACCATAAAGTAGGTCAATCGTTATATCGTGAACCATGGTTTATAGTGTAGTGTAAATCTTGGTTTTAAATGACGTCATTTTGAATTTTAATTTTGATGGTGACCGTTTATTGTTCAATTCACGTTACAAGTTTTTTTTACTGTAAAGCATGTTTATATGTCGTGTGTTGTCAGTTTTGGTATCTTAAAAGTATAAATTATGTACTTGGAACAAATTAGTAGTTATGTAATACACAACATATTATGTGTCTTATTGCTATGAATTATGTCTTATATTGTGAAATTATGTACGTATAAAACATAAATTCTCCACCTAATCAGATTTGAAAATAATTGAACATATAACATGTGTATGTATCTACCATGCACCTTAAGAGTATCAATAGTTTAAACAAATTAGTAGTTGTGTAAACTAAGTAAATATATAACATGTGTATGTGTCTTGCGTTGTGAGTTTTTGTATTGTGTTATGAATTTTTGTACCTTACAAGTATGAATTCTATATCTAGAATAGATTAGTAGTTGTGTAACACACAACATATTATGAGTCTTATGTTATGAATTTATGTATTGTGTTGTGAAATTCTATGCATAATCGCATATAGAACATAAATTATCTACCTAAATCAAATTTTAAAATAAGTAAATATATAGCATGTGTATGTCTTTTGTTGTGAGTTTTTGTGTCTTATGTTATGAAATTTTGTACTTTAAGACTATGCATTATATATCTGGAATATATTATTAAGTGCGTAGAAACATGAGGAACAGGAAATCTTATAATCTTTTAAAATTTACAGGGTGTTTGGTTGGAAGGAAAGAATTATGAGGGAAAGAGATTGTAATTCGGTGGGAAAACAATAAGGTGTGAATAAAGTATGAATTCAAATTACGTTGTTTGGCATGGAGAAATAGTATTATTGGAATTGAGAAGGAAAGAAATGGTATAAAGACTAAAATACCCTTGTGTAATAATAATAGTAATATTGTCATAATAACCAAGGGTAGTAGTGTCATTTCATCTATTTTTTCTTCATCATGTAGATCAAAATGACATCATTTTGATCCAGGGTCCACAATGCTATGTGGACGTTGGTCCACGATATAAATTGCCAAACTAGGTATTAGATGTACAAAATAGTGGATTGGAATACAGTAATTTTATTGCTCAGGGTGCTAGGTCCAAAAGTGTATATAGAATGTTCTAGATAACTACCCAAAGATGCTATAGAGTTTTGTGGTGGATTTAGAGGTGGCAAATTATATCGTGCACCGCGGTGCATAATGGATTATGCACCAAGCTTTTAAACAACATCGTTTTGTTTAATGAAAAGAAAAGGCACCCGTTTCGCGTCGGTCTGCACCGTTCCACAAAAAGTAACTCTATTATTCAGTTTCATTTTGTATACACTGCAGTTTCATTTCAATATAACAACAGTTTCATTCGATATTATAACACTCAAATATGTAAACATGTTATTTAATTTTATTTTATATACACCATAGTTTCATTAAAACATAATTACATGATCATTTCGATATAACTACAGTTTCATTGCACAATATACATTCAAATATGTGAAATGTTATTCAGTTTCATTTTATATTACACCGCAGTTTCATTTCAACACAACTACAATATTATTTTGATATAACTACAGTTTCGCTGGGCAATATACACTCAAATACGTGAAATTGTTATTCAGTTTCATTTTGTATACACTGCAGTGTCATTTGAACACAACTACAGTTTCATTTTATTTCAATTGCAGTTTCACTTGATAATATAAAAATAATACGTGAGGCAGTGTCAATTTAGATACATTGTAGTTTAGTTGGTAATTAATACATCAAACATGCGCGCTCTGTTAACTGTGACGACGCGCTGTTTCTTTACTTAAAGAAACGACGCCGTTTTTGGACCGCAGTGTACGATGCATTGTGCACCGCGGTCCACAGTATAATTGCTAGGTGGAGAAGTGACGAGATTTTTAATGGGAATAGCATTTATAAAGACCAGAAACTAAGATGGATTAACCTATAGCTTGCTGAAACCTCTAGAGTTTTAGTAAGGAGATCCGATCCTTGGCCTATGAACATGAGATCACGCAATCTTCTTCGCTGGAACAAACCTACTAATGGATGGCTCAAGCTTAACATTGATGGCAGCAGGAAGAACTACGTACTCGGGTGCTGCTGGGTGTGGCGGTCTGCTCAGGGATACTATTACAGAACAAAGAATTGAAGAAAGAAAGGAGCAGAGATAGAATATAGAAGAAGAAGTACTGTTACATTGGTTTATTTCATCATCAGAAAAGAAGAGAAGCAACTAGCTTTATATACAACATCTACTTGGACTAACTAATCAGAAATAACAGAAGCAACTGATTAGAAACAGACTTAACAGACTAATTAATCACCCTTTCTCCTCTAATACCCCCCCCACAAGCTGGGGAGTACATGGAATGGAGCCCCAGCTTGGAAACAAACCTTTGGAAAGGCATGGGCTGCAGAGGTTTCGTCAAGATGTTTGCTGTTTGGTGTTCAGTAGGAACATGGAGAAGCTTTATAAGGCCTTTTTGGATCTTTTCTCTTATCAAGTGACAGTCTATTTCTATATGCTTAGTCCTTTCATGAAGGACTGGATTTTCTGCCATTGCAATTGCAGATTTGCTATCAGAGAATATGATGGCTGCTTCTACTATCTGGACTTGAAGGGCTTGAAGAAGATAGAGTAACCATTGTATTTCACAAACAGCAAGAGCAAGAGCTCTATACTCAGCTTCAAAAGAGGATCTAAAAACAGTGCTTTGCTTTTTTGATTTCCAGGACACTAAGGCATCTCCCAAGAACACACAGAAACCAGTGACAGATCTCCTTGTATCAGGACAGGCTGCCCAGTCTGAGTCAGCAAAACCACTCAACTTCATGTTTGAAACTGTAGGAAAGAATAGGCCTTGTCCAGGGCATCCTTTAATATACCTGAGGACTCTGTGAACTGCTTGAAGATGTAATGCAGTAGGTTTGTTTAAAAACTGAGACAATTGCTGCACAACAAAGCATATGTCAGGTCTAGTAATGGTCAAATATAGAAGTTTGCCCACCAACTTTCTATACTGAGTATTGTCCTCTAGTACTTCACTGTCCTCCTTGGAGAGTTTTTTTGTCTGAACCATAAGGTATTTGACTGGCTTGCTCTCAAGGAATCCTGCATCCTGTAAAAGATCCAAGGCATATTTCCTTTGAGTTAAGGTAATGCCTGTGTGGTTTCTAGCAACCTCCAATCCAAGGAAATACTTTAGATTTCCCAAGTCCTTGATTTGAAATACTGAGTGTAAATGATCTTTGATCTGTTGGATCTGAGTTGTGTCACTGCTAGCCAGGATCACATCATCCACATACACCAGGAGGGCAATGAAGTCATCACCAGATCCCCTAGTGAATAGAGAGTTATCACACACTGCTTGTGCAAACCCCATATTGATCAGCTTAGTAGTCAGCCTGGCATTCCACTGTCTACTTGCCTGTTTCAGTCCATAGAGGGATCTTTTTAATCTGCATACTTGCCCAGGTTTCTGAGGAACAAATCCTGGTGGAAGACTCATATAAACATCTTCATTGAGGTCTCCATGTAGAAAGGCATTATTGACATCAAGTTGATGTAATTGCCACCGTTTTGCAGATCCCACAGTTAGCAATGTTCTGATGGTTGTCACCTTTGCAACTGGACTGAAAGTATCAACATAATCTATTCCACAAGTCTGAGTGTATCCCTTTGCAACTAACCTGGCCTTGCATCTTTCCACTGTGCCATCAGCCCTGTGTTTTACCTTGTAGACCCACCTACATCCAATAGGTTGTTTTGAATGAGGAAGGTCTGTCAATTCCTAAGTGTTGTTAGCTTGTAGAGCCTCTATCTCTGTTTGCATGGCACTTTTACAACAGTCATGTTTGATTGCCTCATTATAGGATCTGGGTTCTTTGATGTTAAGGATATTGGCAGCAAAAGTCTTGAATGTGGGAGACAACTTCTCATAAGACATCACAGCTGATAGAGTGTGGGGGGGAAGTTCTAGCAGTAGGCAAGTTATAATCATAATCCCTCAGGTAAACAGGTCAGAATGTTTGTCTGTTGGACCTCCTGGGCTGTTCTGGAATGAGATCAGTCTGCACTGGATTAGAGTCATCCTGACTATCAGTTGCTGGAGGCTCATTATGATCTATGGGGCCAATGTAATTCCTTTCTTCTATTTGTACCACCCTCTGAGGTTCAATATCTTCCATAGTGTTGATGTCATTTGGCAGAATAAGATCTTGAAAAGAACCTTGTCTGTCAGTTTGTTTGACTGCTTTGTAGGGGAAGACATGCTCATAGAATACCACATCCCTTGAAATAAAAACCTCTCTAGAGTCCATATCATATAGTTTGTATCCTTTTACCCCATTAGGATGTCCAAGGAAGAGACACTTCCTGGCCCTAGGTGAGAACTTTCCTAGGTGACCTTTATGCAAGACAGCATAGGCTAGGCACCCAAAGACCCTGAAATGAGAGTATTGAGGTATCTTTTTGAATAGCATTTGATGAGGAATCTGACCCTGCAAGGCTGCTGAGGGTAGCCTATTAATTATGTAGACTGCATGTAATATGCAATCCCCCCAGAAGCCATCTGACAGCCCTGATTGAAGCTTTAATGCCCTTGCAACAGCTAAAATATGTCCATGTTTCCTCTCAACTACACCATTCTGCTGTGGTGTATATACACAGGTTGTTTGATGGACTATCCCCTTCTCTTGATAGAATTTATCCATTTTAAATTCTTTCCCATTGTCTGTCCTTATACATTTGATCATTTTTCCAAACTGTGTCATGATTAAAGCACCGAATCCTTGAACTAATGACCTGGCTTCATCCTTGCCTCTCAGTAAATATACCCATGTGGCTCTGCTACAATCATCCACAATGGTTAGGAAGAACTTGTGTCCATATATGGTGTGTGTGTGTGGTACGGTCCCCAGATATCAATGTGGACTAAATCAAAGCATTCACTAGAGGCAGTATAACTAGTAGAAAAAGGCAATCTCTTTTGTTTGGCTAGGTGACAAGTGTTGCAAACATCATCTTTATTCACTTTCAGATTTACATTCAACAAATGAGGCAATTGCTTCAATTTCTCATAAGAGCAATGCCCTAATCTGGCATGCCAAGTATTGGTAGAATTACATAGATTGACTCTAGCATGCACTACTTTATTTGAAACAGGACGAGTTGGTCTAACAAGATAATACAACCCCCTTTGCAGGTTACCCAAGCCAATTATCTTCCCACATTCCTGATCCTGTATAATGCACCAATCAGAATACAACAACACCTTGCATTTGGAGGTCTTAATTAGCTCACTGATAGAAATTAGATTGTAATGAAAGGCAGGTACACAGAATACATTTTGCAGCATCAAATCATCAGCAAAAACAGACCCTATGTGTGTGATATCAGCTTTCCCTCCATTAGGTAATTCAACAAACATACCCTGGACCCCTTTTGCATTGGTCAACATACTATGATCACATACAATGTGATGGGTGGCCCCACTATCTAAGATCCAAGCAGTTTGGTTTCCAGAAGAGTGTTTAGAATGAGTACCTTCAAGCTGAGAATTGGGGGCAAAATTAGCAGCAATGAGGTTGACCTGAGGTGTTCCTTCAGTCATGCTCAAAGGTGATTGATAAGTCATGCTATCCCTCTGCAAGAGTTGTTTGATCATCCTATACTCATCTTGGCTCAAGGTAACAGAGCCAGTGTTGTCAGATCTTGTGTCTTCATTTGGGAACTGCTCACTGGTTGCAACTTGATTAACAGAACCAGCAGCCTTGTTTCTTGGTTTCCACCCAGGTGGATAACCATGCTTCTTGTAACATTTCTCTGCTATGTGTCCAGTAAAGCCACAATAAGTACAAACGGGTCTCTTGTTATTGTTGGAGTGGAACTTCTTGAAGCCTGTTCCATTGCCCTGTGTGAGGAGAACACTCCCCAGCTCCTG